>NW_025955641.1:0-17024 GCF_022376445.1 Fomitopsis serialis
CTTCTCTTCGTCGTCTTCTTGAGGCGGCGCCGCTGCGGGCACCTCAGCTGGATCGGGTGCCGCCTCCTGCGCTGAAGCGATATGTAATCAGGACAATACGACGCACGAACAGTCTTCAAACAACTCTCACCTTCAGCTACCTCTTCCTCATCTTCGGCTTGCGCCTTTCCCTTCTTCCCTTTACCCTTCTTGCCCTTCTTAGCCTTCTCCTTCACAGGGCCCCACTCCTCATCCGCGAGATCCTCCGCGGTCACCTCGACCGGCTTCTTCGCCGCGCTGATGTCTCCGTTTGCAGCCGCGGCTTCAGTGTCAGAGCCCTCGCCAGGCGCGGGCCCGTCAGCGAAGGAAAACGTCCGCTCTCTTGCCTTTCTTGCCCTTCTTGTCCTTCTTACCCTTGGAGGCCGCCTTGATAGTCGACTAGAGTGACAGACAAATCAATATACCATATCAAAGGACCTACCCTTAGTCACATATGTTGACTGCATACCATAAGACCTCCAAAGTCTTCATCCTCGTCGGGCGCCGCATCGCCATCGTCTGCGCCGAGAGCTGCGAACGCCGAGAAACCCAGCCTTCTTGGTTGGCTTGGAGCCGTCATCAGACGCTTCCGCAGCATCCGCTGAGGTACCTGCGTTGTTATTGGCGATAGTGGTGCCAGCATTCTCCCTGGATCGAGAGTGAGCAAGGCGTTTAGCTGAATACAATCCCGGCACGGACCAGAAGTCATCATCGTCCTGCTTCTTTCCCTTCTTTGCCTTGTTCTTCGGTGCCATCTTGTCTGGGAGTTGAGCAGAGGCGCGAAACGATCGTCAAGTGAGAAGGCTGCGTACAAGGACGAGGGGAGATGATGAGTGAGAGGGAGCGTACCACCTCCGGCTCCGGGAGTGGGTGGGCGAGGAAAGTGGCTTCAGCGCTCAAGCGCTCGTGATCTCGGGTTATACTTGTGCTTCCACCACCACCTCTGCCCGCGCCCCGCGCCCGCTGCAAATATCTCAAATATCGTTCGCTGGGCTGGTCAACCAACCATGGGCTTGCTGACTATCATTCGGAAGAACCGGCAGAAGGAGAAAGAGATGCGCATACTGTTCCTGTACGCCGGATGCCCGAAGGAGTCGCTGGTCCTCACGCCGATGCATCCACTGTAGCGGCCTCGATAACGCTGGGAAGACGACCATTCTCAAGAAACTCAATGGAGAGGACATCATGGGGATCAGCCCAACATTGGGCTTCAACATCAAGACTTTCGTCCATCGCAAGTGAGCCTCGATCATCTCGCTCGTGCTTGCCGACATCTGAGAGGACGCGTCTCCGTAGATACACCCTGAATATATGTAGGTCATGTTACCATCGGTCTCCTCTCATTCGACCAATATCGTGTACCAGGGGATGTCGGAGGACAACGCACACTCAGACCGTACTGGCGTAACTACTTCGAGCAGACAGACGCACTAGTTTGGGTAGTCGACTCGGGCGATCGTATGCGGATGAACGATTGCAAGGAAGAGCTGCACAGTCTCCTGCTAGAAGATGTACGTCATCCGTTTCACATATGCTGAGTTTTCATCTTAGCCATGAACCTCAGCGACTGGCGGGCGCGTCTCTGCTCGTATTCGCGAACAAGCAGGATCTGCAGGGCTCCATGAGCAGCCCTGAGATCCGCGACGTACGTATCATTCTCCGCCAGTGACAAGCAGTCAGTGTTTACTGATCCTCGTGTCAGGCATTGGACCTTCTGTCCATCAAGTCCCACCGGTGGAAGATTTTGCCTTGCAGTGCTATGACCGGCGAGAACCTCGTGGAGGGTCTCGACTGGGTCGTCGACGATGTGGCAGGTAGGCTGTATTATTCGACTACTACTGAGGATACAGTGCCACGCCAGGAGCCAAGCCCTGTCGCTGTACACTAACATTTAATGTAATACCACACTGCTGTCATGATATCCTCGTTCTGTAGAGTCTATTCGTTCGGATGAACTCGACAAGGTCTGTATAATACAACTGGACTCTGATTAATGATTGCCTGAGCGACTGTACATGTCGCTGGCAGGCGATAGGTGTACGCGTCAGTGCCTGCGCAATATGCTGGTGCACTTGGCTACTTACATGGCTACTTACACGCACAAGGAGCCTGTCCCACAACTGACACAGTAAATCCGTTAATATTCAGTACCGTTAATCAAGCACAGGCTACATTATCGACCCCGAGGTGACCTCCAGGAATCCTGGTATGTCCGACCCGTCCACGCACATTATAAGCTAGCGGTTACGAATACTCCTTCTGAATCAGCTTCGCAATGGTCTGCAATTGAATATTCGATGTCCCCTCGTAGATCGCGCCCTGAAGGCACCACCATCAGCGAATCTGTTCCTCCACAGCACGAAGACCACCTCAAAAGTACTCACTATCTTTGAATCCCTCCAGTACTTTTCGATCCCCGTCTCCCTCGTAAATCCGACTCCGCCCGCCCACTCAATCGCCGCGCCGCTCACTTTCTGCGCGACCTCGCTCGCAACAAGCTTCGCTATCGCTGCCTCGCGCACAAACGACTTCCCCTCCTCCTTCCGGCGCGCGGCGTTGTATGTCAGCAGCCGCGCCGCCTCGATGTCGCACGCCGCGCGCGCCTGCTGGAAGGACAGGCCCTGGAAGGTGCCCACGGGTTGCCCGAACTGCTTGCGCTCAAAGGTGTAGGGCACGGCCTTGGCAAAGGCACCTTGTGCAAGGCCTATCATTTGGGCGGCGATTCCGATGCGGCCTGAAGGGATGTTGATGTTGGTTGTCAGCGGATCATGCTTTGTTGAGGTGATGTCTCCCCACCTTCATTGAGGATCTCAATCGCAATCTGAGATATTTAGACAAGTCAGGATGACTGGTCAGGGATTTCTCTGGATCATGCGGACCTTGTAACCCTTTCCCTCACCGCCGATGATATTCTCGGCCGGGACGCGCAGGTCATCAAAATTCAGCGAACACGTCGATGAAGCCCGGATGCCGAGCTTCTGCTCCTTTTTCGCAATTTGGACGCCCATGTCCTTCGTCGCGATGAAGCAGGTGATGCCCTTATATCCCTTGCTGGGGTCGGCCTAGCGGTCATGGTCGCACAGTGAGTTCTGCGACATGTAATCGGTGATGGGACATACGTTCGCAAATATGAGGAAGACGTCTGCTTCGTAGGAGTTCGTGATCCACATCTTGCTCCCGTTGATGACCCAGTCATTCCCGTCCTTGACCGCGCGTGTCTGCAGGGCGAAAGCGTCCGAGCCGGAGGCAGGCTCCGAGAGGCAGAAGGATCCGAGCTAAGACGCATGTCAATAATCATGAAATGTCGTACCGCTGGAAACTGGATACCTTCGACTCCGAGAGGAGAGGCAGCCACTTGTCCTGCTGCTCCTTCGTGCCATAGTTACGGAGGACGGTGTTTACGAGGGTATTGTGCACGTCGCACATGACTGATACCGACGGGTCGACCTTCGCAAGCTCCTCAATCGCGATGATCGCAGAGGTGAAGGACGACTCAGCGCCGCCATGGTCCGCGCCGGTCTCGATGCCCATCAACTGCAGGAGGTCATGCTCAATCTCGAGCACTGCATTGCACTGCTGAAGCACTCACCCCCTGCTCGAAAAGTGCCTTGATAATCGCTGGGTCCATCATCTCAGCCTCGTCCATCTCCCGAACCTTGGGAGCTATTACTTCCTGCGCGAATCGCGCGACTGCCAGTGTATTACGGATCGGTCATCGCCTCCCAAGTACCCGAGGGATGGCCCGAGGACGTACCGGATTCGCGCAGCATCTGCTCCTCGTCGCTGAAGGTGTCTAACGAGGTTGGGTGCACATCTGAGTGTGCAGCGAGCGACCTCGAGAACGACCGAGCTGAGCTGTTGCGACAGATTAATCCCTCAGCCAAAATACCTCCTCGAGGTCAGGGATACAACGGCTCTTACCTTCTCAGGGCCCTAGGCAGCGAGCTGGGGGACGCTCGCAGAGCTGGTGCGCGGCATGCAATTCGAAACAGGGCTTGAGACATGGTGTACGAGGAGAAGACAGAGGCAGGGGAAGGGTGGTAAATAGGGCGCAGTCCCCGCCAAGGCCCTCCGTACGGGGAAATAGGGTGGGGTATGGGGTAATCACATGTTATTGGTCCGAAGAGGGCATCGGGGGTGATGGGATCTGCACGGATCTCCATCTCGATCCGTCTCGAGCAGGTGAAAAACGTGAAGACCGGCTCTCGCTTGCCTTTGAGCTCGTCGAGCCGCACATTGGCTCGTCCGATTGCTGCAATAATTCGCAGGGAGATTCACAGACCTATCCGAGTCATTGCCTAAATGTGCAGCAAACAAAACTTTGTACAATATCGATACTCGTGCGCAGTCAATCTTGCTCGCGGTGACTCAAAGTTAGAACTTGATGTCGGCTACGTACTTGCGATGTGCAAGCGAGCACAGCTTTCACCCCGAACTCAAAAAACCAAACTTTACCGGTTATCTTGCCCATGCAACTCCAACGGGGAAAAAGGTTGTCGACCTGGGTGCCGCGCAATCATCTGAGGACAGACCGGGGGATTCAGGCGTGCCTCACAAGAATTCATATGTGCTATTGTGTTAGTCGAGAAGAAGTTCCAACGACAACACAGCGATTTTCTATCTGCTCATTGAATGAGATCCCTTCAGTACTGGTGTTGGACAAAACGTACAATAATGCTTCAAACCACCCGGCACACCGAGTTACCGTGCGGGTCAATGAGTGTGGGAGGCCGGGCGTCCGCCGCCAATTGCCATAGAGCGAATTCGCACTGGTGCAAAGATGCGAGGTCTGCTTCTTCTGCATTGAATAGGCTCTCGTGTTGTGGCCGGGATTGCAGTGGCCGTATGCCGGTAGATCTTTCAAAGGGTGCAAGTCCCAGACCAGCTCACAGGATAGGGCAAGCTTATGTGAACGGCACAAGTGGAGGCTGCGAGTGAACCCGAAGTCAGAGAGCGCGACAGGCGCTCATGCGAGTAGGGTACAGAGTCATATATACAGATGACCCTGCGGATCTTCCTGCAACCTAGCAGTCGAACGCCAATCCAAGTGTCAAGGGGCCACCCGAACTCATACTGAGAGACGCATTGTTGTGGCGAATATGGATGCACTGAGATAAAATAAGCAGCGGTGTTCACACGAGGATTGCACATGTGCAAGGCCCGGACCAGCTCGCAGATAGTGCATGGCCGGTATGTGAACGGTACATGTGGATGCTGCGAGTTAACCTGAAGTTGAAAAGAGCGCAACAGGCACGTATGTGAGTAGGTGCTTGCAGAATCATACAGATGAGCATTGAACCTACGCATCTTCCCACAATCTAGCAGTTGGACGCCAACCCAAGTGTCTAGTAGTCTCCCGCAGGCAGACCACCAACACGACCTCTGTGATGAGGGAGGACAGTCGTATAAGGACAGTCGAGGGATCCGAGCTCATACTGAGAGACTCCATTGGTGAGAATATGGGTGCTCTGAATTGTGATAATCCACGATGCTTACGAGGGCTGACCGCTGTCATCTTGAGCAGATTCCGGACAGCGAGACCTGCGTACGACCGTGCTCCATGTCAAGCACTCGAAGACAGATATCAATACAACGAACGGACAAACTCGACAGCAAAATCAATACACAAAAAAGCTCAGTCTTGATCTGACTGGTCTCGAGGGCGATACCGTATCCCTCGTGCCTCCAGCTCTCCCTCGACATCTTCCGGAACGCGACCCTTGACGCGGACAGCGTACATTCCGCGAACGTACGTTTCTGGTCACCAAACCTCCATGTCAGAAGAGAGCGGAAATAGTGAAATGTATGATCGGGCTCACTTGTTCGCTGCCATGTCGCAACCCAGCTCCGCTCAGGGTCGATGACCGCAATCACGCCGTCGAAATGTGTTGTTGTGCATGCCTGGATGCGATCCGGGTAGCCTTTCATCTGAGCACACAAGGTCGCAGGTTAGCAACGGCAAGAAGCATGTCTCCATACAGAGTACAGACCTGCATGATCTCTTCGCAGTTCGGACAGCCATATTTGCGGAAGTCGCCTGGTGTCTGGATGATCGAGCAGAGGAGACATGCGCGCAGCTGTTTTGCGCGGGGCTGTGGCGGGATGGCAGCTTGTCCTTGCGACATCGTAGCAAAAGTGGTCAATGTAGCTCCTGCAAACCCAGTGCAGATAGTGGCAGACGCAGGGATGCGAGCAGAGTCGCGGTGAAGGACGAAGTTGCAAGCCCAAGCTCAAGTGGCACTGGCAGAGCGCACCATTTCCCTTTCGGGAAGGGCGGGCGTTCCCGATGGCCGAGCGCGCGGCGCCGCGAGCGCATCGTCACCTGCACCGCGACCGCGACGTTCACAGAACCGTTCACCATCCTCAGCTGGCCATGGCCCGAAGTGCTCTCTACTGTCTCTTGACTCTGCTCCCGGCCGCTTCGTATGCGTACTCTGGCACGGCTCCTATCGTCGCGTGGTCGTCACACAGGTAGGTCGTGGCTGAGGTGCTCAGTCGATGTCACAGACTGACTGCTTCGCCGTAGCTCGAATGCGCTGAACTCGGCATCCTCAGAAGGATATACCAGCCCTGTCACCGCACTCGAAGACATCCTCTTGAAGGGTGCGGTATGCCAACATGATGCCATTATCCTGGTTGACCAGAAGGGCGTAAGTGAAGCTATGCAAACCACAAGCACTCCTTACTGACTTGCCATCCACTCAGTTGCACGCCTCCGACCTCCGCAACCTCCCTTCCTCCAGCTCTCTCGCACAGACTCTGAACAGCGCCGTCTCTACCCTGGAGCTGCCCTACGTAGCCCGCAGCGTCTCGAACCCATTCTCGAGCCTCGCCGGGACAGTCGCTGACCGCTGCGGAGCACGCGTGGTCAGTCATGCACCTGGCCAGGCTGATGCTGCTCTGAGCGGGAAGGAGAAACACGTCGTGTGTGTGGAGATGCCGTCTCTGGACGGTTTCGAGGGTGCAGACAGGAGGAAGGCTGTGGCCGAACACGGTGCGTCGCTTCCACTTTGCGACCGACTCGCCCACTGAGCTCCTTCCGCTACACAGACTCTAGCTTGTCTTCCGCCCTCACAAAACTCGGAGAGACGTTCCCAAGTCACCTCGTCGTCTACGCAGGCTGGCACCCCTCTCTCTACATCCGCCAATCCTCCCCCTTCGCCTCCAACCTTACGTCCACTGCCGCGTTCGCAACGCCGTCAGGAGGTATCCTGGCCCGCTACCAGCTGCTCACGCCCGGCCTCATTCTCGCGCTTGCCGTCGGCTTCTTCCTTCTCGTGCCAATTGTGTTGATGGGAATTTCCGCCCTGGCAAGCATCCAGTCTCCCCTGCAGGGAGAGGCACCGAAAGGCTACATCGCTTCGGAGAAGAAGAGCCAGTGAGGTTAGTGTTCGTGAGAGGATGGATATCCATTCGACTCAGTGGCCGCCTATGGCGGGTTGGTGCGCATGTAACGTATACGGACGTGTGTTCAACAATAATGACTAACTATTCCATTACCACCGTCCGCTTGTAAAGGACCGAAGCTAGTTCTCCCGGATGCCTTCTGCTTCAGTCGCAACCGTTTGAGCGTCGGTCGCCGAGACTGGGGACTGGAGATCGTCGTCGGGGACCCGACGGCGGCATTCCGGGCCGAACAGTGCTCCCTGTCATCCTCGTCCTCTCACCGAGCTGCACAATCCTCCGGCATTTCCGCATCCATGTCTCCCCCTGACCAGGATCGATGAGCGCATGCATATATACTGACCCGCGACACTCAACACCCTAGCGTAGACTGTCACCCAGCTCAGAAGAAGCGCGCAAAATGGCTTTCGTTCCCATTCGCCCACCACCCACCGACGTACGTCCCTACGCACCGCAGTCAGCACCGGCGAACTGACATCCTCCCCAGCTCGCCGAGATCGCCACAGAAGAGGCGCGGTGCACCTTCACGCGCTTCACCGCCGACACCGCCTGGACGCTGGGCAGCATGCTCCGCACGCGCCTCCGCCAGGCCTCTCCCAGGCCCGCCGTGGTCAACATCACGCTCGCGAACAGCGACCAGCTCCTCTTCCACGCCGCGTCGGGCTCGGGGACGGGCCCCGACAACGACCAGTGGGTCGCGCGCAAGCGGCGCGCAGTCCTCCGCTGGGGCGCGAGCACCTGGGCCCTGCACAACAAGTACCGGGGCGACGAGCTCGCGTTCGCGGGGAAGTTCCAGCTGGGCCCGAGAGGTGGGGACTATGCGATACATGGTGGCGGGTTCCCGGTGCGGGTGAAGGGCGTGGAGGGCGTCGTGGGCGTGATTGTGGTGAGCGGGCTGACGATGCAAGAGGACCATGAGGTGATCGTGGAGGTTATCGAGGAGTATCTGCAGAAGGTCGCCAGTGGGGAGATCAACGACTAAGAGTCGATCGAGCAAGTAGTCATCAATGTTCCTTGTATTTGTATCCTCGTCGGTATGGTACTGTAATGTCACGGCAGTACACATGAAAAAGCTGGTCGCTGAAGGAAGCGTGCGTCCTTCTAGGGCCGATGTATCGGCAGAGTATTGAATCAACAACAAAAGCGAGTGCACGCTACAGACACTTGCATTAGGATTGGGTGCCGAAGCGCTAATATACGGAGTCCCTCATTGCGTTGGTGCTACAAACAGATGTCCCAAGAAATGTATATGTACAAATGTATGGAGATGAGTGAGACGCAGTGCAAGTTGTAACCGGAAGATATCTCTACATGAATTGCGAAGAGCTAGTGAACGGGTCGTACCTAACGTCGTCGCAAAAGAACCGAAGAACCGAGTCTTCATACATCCGCAGGACCTCCTGTGAGGGCCATTTTCATCGATTCCAGCGCAGCCAAATGCAGCGGCAAACCCGCCTGGTCGCGAGGCTGCCACCGCGCCTGCGCCAACACAGCAAGCGCATGATAGTTATGCGTCACGTCGCGCAACATCCGCGCGTCCTCCGAGCCCCCGTTCGCGGCCCCCGGGCCGTCGTCGACAACCATGGCATCATCGTCTGCAGCACGCCGCAGTTGGCTAGTCGAAGTCCTAGAGCAGACGCTGTGCAGCTGGGTGATCTCGACGCTGCCAATGGACGTATAATCCGTGCCGGCAGGGACGTTGATCAGCATGCTCCGCGCGAGGCCCCGTACTGCAGACTGGTCGTACGCAGGCGGCCCCTCATCCTCCGTGTCTTGTATATGCGGCAAGTCGAGGGAGCCAGGGTAGATGCTGCTCATCTGGTCGAGGCTCAGCGCGGGGACACAGCTCGCACACGGGGCGGGAAGAGCGCGTAGGTTGCTGACATTGTGTCTGCGAAGACATGTCCGGAGGACCCGCGAGGAGGCGACCTAATGGAAGAGGGGTGGTGTGAAGAAGAGGGGCGCTGGCCATCGGCCGGCGCGAGGAACGTCAAGGGTCTTTGGTGCTCCACGGTGAGCAGCATCACGCGCATGGGAGGCGCCTCGACGCCGCTCACAATAGCGCTGTCGAGGTGATGTATCCATGCTACAAACCGGACCGTCAGTCGAACCCATTCTCAGAGGCTGCAAAGAAGCGCGACGAACCATTCAGTTCCATACCGCCCATCGGTCCCAGCTTGGCCACAGTGAGCCTCCACTCCACGCTCGCCCGCGCAGTGCACGTCCTCGCGAAAGACCAGACCTGTTTCACGATAAACACGTCGACTGACTCGTCCGGTAAGAGCCAAGCGCCAAGTTCATGCGAGTCCCCCCGCTCATCTACGCCAGCTACGAGTAGCCATCGCCTACAAGGCGTGATCAGGTACCCTATATGGTACAACATATGACGATTGACCAAGTCCAGAGAGCCAGGGCGTGTCTCGAGAGTGAAGGTGATGGTGGCTGGATCGTGTTGCGCTGTCGCAGGTTTCCTACCAGGTAGAGCACAGGCCAGACTGAAGGCGGGTGCTTGGAACCACGCCCGCGTCGATCCCGTGTGCACGGCTAGCTGCTGAGACACAGGGCGTTCGACAGGCTGTAGCAGCCTATCATATACAGCTGCAACAAACGGCTCGAGCCCGTCGTGATTGTACCGTGGATCAGACAGAGCCCCTGCTGGGAAAGCCTCCGGAACGAAATGATATAGAATCCTAAAGTCCGGATACGTTTTCGTGCAACGTTTGACCGCCGAGAAGAGTTGGCGCAAGAGAGGTGAGTCCAGTGCGACAACCGAAGAAGGCGCGACGATGTAGAACACGTATGCTGTCGTTGTTGAGGCAACAAGACCGGAGACAAACTTGACTAGGATGAAAATCAGCACCGGCCGTGAACTATCATGGTCGTTACATACCTAGCGTCTTCTTCAGCGAGTCGAACTGGACAGGGACTAGGCCTGCTCTGCTGCACATCGGGGCCATACCAGCAGTGTGTGTCCCATAACTCCTCGCAGAGTAGGTCGCGGAAATCTTGTCCAGCCACTGGCTGGTTTCGGCTTCCTTTCTCTCGCCAGACCCCTCGAAGAATGCAAAGGCCGTCACATCTTTCCTGCCTGCTCTCGGACCCAGCCCTATCTTCTCCCAGAAGCGCAAAGCGGTCGGCAAGACCTGGATCAACGAGTCAGATTTCCCGATTGTTAACATCGGAGGCTCCAGAGGATGCAATGATACAGCAAAGCCTGAATCGTCCTGTGCGACTGAGACAAACCAACCTCGTCAGGTTACAGCTGCATGTAACATTGAACTTGCATACCTGGGGTGCAATACAGCTGAAGAGCCACGGGAGACTGAGCGGTCTTGATGCTCTCTAGGAGTCGGCCTACCCTTCGGACATCCGTCTGCCACACCTCGTACGAAGGTTTTAATGACATCGACGCGGCCGCCGCATTGGCGCGCCACGCTTCTGCCCAGACGTTGTTCTCCACAATCTCTTTGACGAGAATCTGTACCGCCGCCTCCAGTGACTTAGACTTCTCAGACGTCGCACCCAGTACAGCAGCGGGCGAGACAGGTGTAGGTGCCGATACAGGGCCTGGACCACCAGTCGTGCTGCTGACAGCGGATCCTGGAGGCCTCAGAGGGCCGCTCAGTGGAAGCAACCTACCATGATGAAACGTGTCTGCAATAACGTAGGGCCAAGTGGTAGGTAAGACGGTGGAGGCGTAGATGGTCGCATTGTCGAAGCCGGATCTTCGTCGTCTGCTAATACGTCCTCATCCTCAGATTCGCTGTCCGACCTCGCCTCATCGTCATTGGCAGGAGACGGCACGCTTCCCTCCCATTCTTCATGCTCGCGCATCCAAGCGGGCGTAGTGCTGGGCCGGTCCTGGTCGTGTCCCTTGCGTTTGAGCTCGGTGAGTTTCTTCATCACGCCGATCCTAGGATCCGTGGCAGCGCTGTACTTCAACATCCAACCGCTACTCGCCGGCATGAAGTGCATGCTTTCGACACCGTCCTCGGTATCCGATGGGCTTGGCAGCGCAAATTTACCAAAGGCATACTTGCTATCGGCAATGCGATGCCCGTGTGCAAAGGGAATCGGTTCGAAGATGCTAGGGCCGATACCTAAATATCGGCCCTTCAGCGATATAGGGCCTTCCGGGGCATCAGAGATATGAACGCGAGGTGTCGCCGGAGCGGATTGCGTCGACGCGCTTCTTGTGGGTGAAGGAGGAATCAACTCCGGAGCAGGAGAGATAATGTCGCCCGCGTTGCCGAACAGGTGGGGAGTGAGGCCCTCGGTGACGAGACCTTGGGCCAAGGGGACCGATTGGTGAATACGGCGGAGGGCGGTCCAGGACCAGATGCGCTCGTGCCATCGCCGACACGCTGGGGCAAAAACCCAAGAGGGGCAGGACCCGCCGTTGGCGTCAGACCTTCTCCTGCTTTGATGACGTTCTCGACGCTCGCCGCTATCACAGGCGCTGTAACGCGGCTCTGAACTGAAGGCGCGTCGAAGAAACTGAAATCGTCGTCGGTGAAGACCCCCATGCCATCATCCATGTCAAAGTCGCCTACGACACCCGCCCCGGAACGCGAGTTACCAAATGCCCCCATGCCGACGGTGAAATCCATGCCAAGAGCCATGTCGACGCCCATGAAGTCATTAGACGACGGACCTGCCCAGCTGTTCATGCCATCTCCGAAACCGGCGAAGGGGTCGAACGCAGCGAGACCGTCTTGCGGCATATCTACAGAGGACTCCGGCTGAGTAGGGTGTGGGACTACGTTCTCGGGCCCTGTGTCCATTGGCACCTCAGCGGCAGACGGAACATCGCCTGTTGGCGGCGGGCTCCCTTCTTCAGCCGGAGAGAACAGTGAATCGGTGGACGACTCCTGGGAAGAAGGGAACAGAGGCTCTGCATCCTGGTCCATCGGCGATTCCTCAGCAGTGGGCACAGGGTCGATGTCTGGCACGGGCTCTACGGCCTGCTGAGTCTCAGCGGCAGGTAAAGGGCGCTGAGGGGTCACCGTTTCAGGTTGTGGAGGGCTTGAGGCAACTGGCATCCCGCTGAAGCTGCTCGTGCGAGCTCGAATGCTGGCGTTCTCCTTTTCCCGTTTCATTCTTTCGCGTTCACGCTCCCTCTCCTTGGCGACAATGTCCACGTATCCGCTGACCTCACTGACGACCGTTTGCAACGAGCGTGTGGAGGGAGTCGACAGGAGCGTCATCCCTCGAAACGCCCGCGAGGAGTCAACCGTCGCTGGCGATCTCTGCACCGCGGGCCGCCGAGAGATCGTAGCCGGCGGCAGACCCTGTTCGGGGGGTCCCTGTGCTCCTTGAGATGGAGTTACGTCCCGACTGCTGTTGCGTGTGGACAAGGTTTCTGCTTTCCGATTTGCGAACGCTGCAGGTACGGCTGGAACAGGAGGCGGAGGGGATGCTTGCAATTGATTGGGCAGCTCCGGAATGTATGGCAAGGGTGTCCGGGCGTGTAGAGAAGGGGAAGTGGGATGATACGAGAGGCAGAGTCGCACTGGCCAGATGATCGGCATGCCCTTGTCTTCGCCTTGCTTGTTCTGCACAGAGAGCCAAGCGATCATGTATGTGGGTCCCTCTTTCCCCGTCGTAGAGCCTGTGCTATCACGAGGGACCGAGGGAGACACGTCGCCTTTCCAGTCGCCTGCACCCAGACCCATCAAGGCCTCCTGGAACTGGCCCGTAAGCGCGGACGTAGGGCCAGTATACGTGTTGAGGTAGTACGCGGGAACGCCGTAAGGGAGCAAGAGTATCGGCGCCCCGTGCGGAAGCGGTGATGTCTTGATGAGCGGGAGGTAGAACGTCGGCCTGAGTACGGGGTGTATGATCAGCTGTGCCCGAGAGGAGGAGTAGCACAGTTGGACCTCCAAGGAGCTGTAGATCAGCGGTCGCGTGGGTGTGGGATGTTCCCAGCCTACGCTCCATTCGGACGATGCTGGGGATGGACCGAGGAGGAAGCCATCTTTGTACCGTGTCGCCAGTCTGTGACTCCGACCATGCTTGGACGCCTCGGTGATGTCATCTATCAGTCTGTCGCGGACTGCGTTCAGGAAATAGTGAAATGGGAGGCGAAGCGCTTGGCGTGTTAGCAGGTGAGCAGGAGAGGGGCTCAGGCAGGGACGTGCAGGATTCAGGCATGCCGGACATGGTATATCTTGGGTAGAGCAAGCGGCAGAACACGGGTACACAGAGGATGGTTGAAATGCTGAGCACTCGACACCTGCGGGAGGGAATTGCGTCAGCCATTTGCATCCAGCTGCTTCGCAGGACAAGGAATGAAACCGGTCGGTAGATGTGCTCTCGTGAACTGACTGTCACTCGCGTTGCCCATCGGGAGGTATATTTTGACAACGATTATCTGGCAGCATTGTCGTGCACCGCGCGTCTATTCAATAGCAAGACTAGACCCGAGTGTATTGTCTGGCTGTCTTCACACGCAGAGGCCTCAAGCAGCTAGACGATACGCAATCACAAATGCCGACGAAAAATTCGAAAGACGAAGAGAGAGCCTAACACTCACGAAGTAGATCATCGAGCTGCAGAGCAGCTAAGGCGCTCTGGGCCTCGGAAGTTCGGTCTACCGACCCGAAGGCGAAGACGTAGAGGGCGGACGCATCCCTCGATATGTGTACCGCAGGAAGCAATGAATTGAGGATGTCGTGGCCTGTGTCCCGCGCTAGCACACGTCTGCGGGCGTGTTCGATGCTGTTGAGGTTGTCTGCCCTCGAGGGGTCTCCGGAGAACACAGCATAAGCAATCAGAGGGTATTCCGGCAGGGTGATGGCTGAGGCTAGCAGAGGCGATTCTAGAGAGACATGGGGCGGAAATTGAGCAAGGAAGGACGACCCGGTATTGTCTTGTGGGGCTAAGGATGGCTTCGGCGTCGCCATATTGATTGTCCAGCGAGGGATGGTGAGGTCTGTCTCCAGAGGAAGGGCCGCTGATCCTCTTGAATGTATGAGATGCTTCAGAAGTGGATGATAAAGCGCAATTAGGCTGTCCCACGAGCGTAGACGGCGCTGGCGGAGGTGAGGTCGCGTGTACCAAGTGACATGATTCGGTTCAGACGATGTTCCGTCTGTAAGAATTAGCTGGCAGCACTCTTTGGCGGTGTCGAGACCATCTCGGTGAGGGCATTGTCGTAGAACATCGCCTCGACTGGACGACGACTCGCGATCCAGAGCAGTCAGTGGCTAAGTGCGACCAATCGTTGTGGCCTGATATTTGTGGCTGGATAAGTGGTCGGGTGTGTGAATGTATGAGCCGAAATAGAATATAACCTACCATATTTGGACTGCTTGTTCCGCGCTTGGCCATCAGACGCGTGCCACATTTTGCTACATTTTGACGAAGAGCCCAACAACTTGAACAAGCAGCCCGCCCCGCTGCCTCGTCATTCCCCCACCGTCTCCAAAATGCAGCCTACATCGCGTCCCGCGTCCACCTCTACGCGTCCCACTGCCTCGCCCAACTCAAGGCCGCAGCATCAAGTCAACACTCAGACAAAAGTCTTTGATACCTCCCATGGTCGACTCCTTTGTATTGCAGACATACGCGGTCGTCTTTCTGCCCTCAATGACCTCGCGCGAGAGGCAAATGCATCTGCTATCATTCACACTGGAGACTTTGGGTTCTTCGGTGAGTGGTCAATCCATCTAACTCCGATCTTGTTCTGAGAATTGGTACAGAGGCCTCAAGTCTGGACAGAATCAATGATAGGACCCTCCGCCACCTCACGATGTACTCGCCGCTTATACCAACCGCGCAGCGGAACCACCTCCTCTCACCAGAAAACCCTCCGTCGGTCATTCGGTCAACAGTCCAGGTGCAGCTGCTCTCCGAGTTCCCGTTGCTCCTCTCCGGTCAAATCAAACTGCAAGTCCCCGTGTACACCGTCTGGGGTGCTTGCGAGGACGTGACCGTGCTGGAGAAGTTCCGGGCTGGGCAATACGACATCGAGAACTTGCACGTCCTTGACGAGGCCACGACGCGTTGCCTCGACATCGGTGGCGTGAGGCTGCGTCTCCTCGGGCTTGGCGGGGCGCTGGTGCCACACAAGATGTTCGACAACGGAGACGGGATTGCGACGATTGCGGGTGGGCAGGGCACAATGTGGACGTCAGCGCTACAGATCGGTGAGCTTGTGGACACAGCCCAGCGGGTATTCGACCCCACGGAGACGCGTATGCTCGTGACGCATGCGAGCCCTGGGCGGGAGGGCATCATTCACCAGCTCGGCCTCGTGCTCAAAGCGGACCTCACGATCTCTGCGGGGCTGCACTTTCGGTACGCGTCGTCGTACAACGAGTTCAGCGTGCAGGGCGACTTCGAGGGTCTGCGGCACAAGCTTCTCGTCGGCAAGGAGGGCTTCGACAAAGTTTGGGAGAGCGTGAAGACGCAGGTGGACGCGGTGATTGACGAAAATCAGCGAGTGCTGCTCGACAAGGCTCTCTCAGTTGTCGAGCGGATACCCCCACCGACAAACCAGCCCGGGCCAAACGGGCAGTTCGCCCAGGAGGAGCCTGCATGGAAAAATTGCTGGAATTGGAACCTCTGTGACGCGGCATACGGCTCACTTACCCTTGACATCAAGGATGGGCGAGTGAGTGCGGAACTGAAGAGCCAAGGTGCGCAAATCGCTCAGACTCTGTAAATCCACTACTAACCCGGTGTCAGGGTTCAACTACGCGTATCGCCGCACTGTAACGCCTTCAACGTCTGGACCGACCCCGGGTTCTGCTACATCCCCGTTGACAGTAACTGGCACTGGCAGCGGCGGCGCGGCCACCCCTACGGTGGCCACCAAGGGATCAGGCACACCCGTCCCCGAGAAGTCTGTACCGCCTCACATGAACGCTGCGAATAAGTCCGCAACCTCGACGCCTCCCCCGCCTAACGCGCCTAGCTCGGGCCGAGAGACGCCAAAAGACGCCAAAGCGAACGGCGGTCCGAGCCCAGCGGACAAGGCTGAGCGAGAGCGTGCAAAGAAGGAGCGGAAGAAGGAGCGGAAGCAGCAAGAGAAAGCTGAGCGAGAGGCGGCTGCCGCAGCTGGGAAGGAGAAGGAGGGCGGCAGCAAGCCCCCGACGCCGTTGCCAGAGGCAGCGAGTAGTCCGCCCCCTGCTCAGCCGAAGTCCGGCAAAGGCACGCCCGACCTCCTCGATGGCGGCCTGACCTCGCCAGCGACCGAGAGCACCGGTGCACGGACTCCGACAAGCCGGCGACCGCCACGGAACCCCTGGACGATCTTCATGCGTCTGTCTGAGCCCACAGGCGAGCAGGAAGTGCGAGAGTTTTACGGGGAAGCGAAGGCAGGGTAAGCGTCGATACGGCCGGTCGTGTGTTCGTGTGCTGACAGCTGCCCTTTCAGATTATCAAATCACCTACCCTCAAACTTCCCAGGACGCCAGCAGAAGATGTGCTACGTGGAATTCGGCGACGAAGCTGCGATGAAGGCTGGTCTCGAGAAGCAAGGCGAAGTGAGTTTTAGCCTCACTCCCGAGCTATTGTGTTTATTCTGACCGTATTTCTTGTTACAGAAACTGAGGGTTTGTCCCGGAGCTCAAACAGGCCACAGACAAGGAGTCGCG
>NW_025955642.1:0-16915 GCF_022376445.1 Fomitopsis serialis
TTTGATCAAGAGGGCGCTCAACAGCTGAAGCGACACCTTGTCGGCACCGGAAAGTACATTGGCACCGGAGGTAGTCCGTCCTTGTATCACACTGCCTCCGCTAACACATGAGCAGAGCTTTACGTCGCTTTCACATATCGCGGCATCCCGTAAGTTGCTGTCTCAAGCTCAATCATTCCACGGATGTTCATCATGACCAGATCACAGCTAGTTGACTTCGAGTTGAAGGATGGTTAGTCGCGGCTGTATGATTGTCAACCTTGGATCTTCAACATATCGTCTGGGTTTGATCAGGTCCCGAGCCACTGCTGAATTGGGTCCTGCAGTACTTCTCCGAGGGGACGTCTCCGCTGCGCGCAACAACTAGCATGGAGGCAATGCGCAACGCTGTGTTAGTCACAGATAAGATGCCACTAGTCCTCCAGCACGATGGTCACTCCCGGACGGTTGTTGGCTGCGAGCGTTGTCCTGATAATTCTATCAACCTCCTAGTCTTCGATCCATCAAGGTCGGTGCTCTGTATGATCTCGCCTCCGTCGACTCACTCCTGATGTGGCGCAGACACATTCAAGCGGACATACGCGCTGCGGGGTTGTCCAATTGGAAGCACGGGTCTGCGACGGCGGACAATCTTGACACACTGAGCGATCCACAAAGGCATGCTTCGGCGTCGAAGGTGCTGCATGAGGTCGTGCATCCCATGCGAGCTTTGAAAGCCCACCACAAACGGAAAGCGGAGGATTCCCCGAGGGACCCATCGGCGAAGAAGCAACGAGGGAGCCATGCGCACAACGATCATGATGACGACCCACATACTTACGACGGCGGTGGATGGACGATCGTCGACCAACCCCCTTCTGCACCGGACACGGGTAAAGTCCTTAATGTGTTCAGGCTAGGTCTGAATCGTCTCAAGTAAGGATGTCGCGCTGCATTACTCGGATGCCCTTTACTAATGACAGGTGTAGACGAAAGAACAAGTACCAGATCCTGTATTTCCCCCTCACTGAACCGCTCAACGAAGAGCAGCGCTGGTCTAGACGCGATCTCACTTGTCTTAAGGTTGTATAGTGTCCTGGACAGTTTTCTTCTTGCTTTTATGCTACGATCGAGTGATTTCTGGATCTTAGACTATTTCCCTCCCTGCGAACCGGGTGAGCTACGGGTGTACATGGACTATCTGATAGAGTAATATGTACAGTAAATATCTTGCATTCCTGCATAACTCGTACTGTAACGCGTCGAACACAATCAGCAAGTGGGCTCTTCTTGCGCCCCGGGCCTCCTTAGGCAACGAACCGATAGCTGCAGGTGCCTCCTCCTATCAGTCCTTCCGTCAGATCCGCAGGCAGGCTTAGGAGGCCGCTGCGAAACCCTCATGTAACAACGTACCCCTGAGGTCTTCATTGTTCCTGTCGACCCTGATCCGCGTCGTCGAGACAGGTGTACTCCGCACGCCATCTGCGACTACCCGTAATTACATGTGCCACAACGACTACCATCGACTACACCAGACATGGGAGCATGACCGCGAAGTTGCTGGGTGACTGAGTACCTTTCAAGACGACAGTCCGTCGTTGTCTAGTAGTGCCAACATCGCCCGCACCACCGGGTTACCCAAGCCTACGTCAAGCATGGTACCTTCATCTATACATCGCTTCAATTGCACGTCGAGAAGTCGGCTGTTTCCGGGGCCGTCAGAACACCAGGCAGGCGGACAATAATTTGACGTACCGTAACTGGTTGACGAGTACGCCAATACGGGGCCAGGCTTTGAGTTTCACGAAAGCGCCCCTTGTACCTATCGTAAGGCCACCTCCGATATGGTTCACAGTGACGGGTCCGCCAAACAGGAGAAGGGCATAGATCGGGACCTCGAAGTCGTGATTATGAGAGAGACAAGCGGTATGAAGAGTAAGGCACCAACCTCAGTAGCATCTCTCAAGAAGACCTTGCTTGTTGCTTGTTTCTGGAAGTAGGCCGCAAACGGCGCACGCCACGCTGCCTCGCTGAAGAGGACAGATGAAGGGTGCACGAAGATCCTCTCACCGCCTTTCAGGTCGTACAGCCGGTACTCACGAGCAGTGTTATCGCGCTGCACCGTGCCTGCTTGAACGCGGTCAAACTTGACAGCCGACCGTGGCAGCACAGCGCGGGCAACCTGTGGCCAGAGCGCGCCCAGGATCACCGCTTTGAGCAAGTTTTCGTGAGCGGAATTCGCGTTCAACGAGGGATCGTGCATTCTGGCTGAAGGCGGGACAAAGCCGAGCTCAACAAGAGAAGCGAAGAAATCTTGCTTCAGAGAGGTGACATCACGGATCGTGGACGGCGCAATGAAGTTCTGCAGGAGGGAAAGAGATATGATCACCGAAGAGTCTTATGTAGATGTGTACCCCGCGTACCTCCTCGCAGAAGGCTCGTATGTTGTGTTGTGATCTTCCTTCGTCGCGTAGGCGGAGACACTCGTCGTATGCATGCATATCGGTTAACAAGTCGCTGTTACCTGTAGCGAAGCGAGCCCGAGCCCTGCCCAACTGTGAGAGACATTCCGTGCGAAAGCTGGAAACTTACTGTGTGGCTTCGTCCCTTCTCTCCATCGGACTCACGAACAAAGGTTTCGAAGACAGCATGGCCGCTATCGTTAGTGTTGGTCCCAAGCACTGGAAGATGGTGCCTAGGATCATCATCTGGACGGCGTGAGCCACATATATAATCCGGGTGCAATGACTGTTGTACCTTTCCAAGCCTCAGATCGACGGGCAGCATAGCCTGTAATGTGTCACCGTCTGCAATTTCTTGGGAAAGAACAAGGTCTCGCGTACCATGTGTCGTCCCAGTGGTGTAAGCTCACCATCGGTCTCGACAGCCCCTAGATCCTCGAGAGTGGATAAAGCAGCATCGATTGCGGTCAGTTCTGGCGGGTCGATGGCACGAGCTAGGAACGTCTGAAGGTCGGATGCAACGTCATGGTTGACCTGATCGGTATTAAAGCGCGTGAAACACACCTTCACATCATTGTGGACTACCTTGACCGTCAGTGCGATGCTGTCCAGGGAGACTCGTTGGATCTCCGGTATAGGGAACGCTGCCATCTTCCGCTCTTGTAGCCTGGTAAACAGCTTGTAACATATGCCGGGCTGAGTGCGGCCTGCACGACCTCTGCGCTGCTTGGCGGCTGCGCGGGTCACCCATTGTTCCTCAAGGCTGGTCAAGCTCCGCTGTGGATCGTAGCGCGTCTCCTTGACTTTCCCGCAATCCACCACGTATATAATGTCGTCGATAGTGATAGATGTCTGGCCATCATGAATGTGAGTTATGCGGTAAGCTGCAGAGCGCGGCAAGTCTCACCTCTGCCACATTGGTGGCTGCGACGACTTTCCAGCCTTTAACAGGTGCGAAGACACGGCGCTGTTCTTCATTGGACAGGTTGGCGTGCAGGGGTAGTACGTGCGTCTCTGGGATACTCCGAAGTTTATCTGTGCATTGTCGAATCTCCTGTACTCCAGGCAAGAAGATAAGAATGCCTCCTCGCTTTTCTGAGGTCGTGACGATGTGTTTAGTGAGAGCATATATGAGCTTCGAAATATTAGCCGGACATCCGTGGTTGAAAAAATGACGATGTCACATACGTCGAAGTCGATTCGATCCGAGCGACTGATAGCTTGAATGGCCTGCGCAGTTTCATCGTCGACGCCCGTCGCGACAAGATCGTCATGAAGCTTCTTGCCCTCTTCTTCAGCTTCCTTGCCCTTCTTTGTGCGCCCCGACGCAGAGGGACGATAGCCGATATGAGCCATAAAGTCTTCGAGATATCTGAACCCATGTTTTCTAGCTATCCACGACATGGGAGGGAGTTGCTTACCTATCCTCCACTGGATGTGTGAATCCCGGTATTGTTAGCAAAGGAGCGCCGTCAAAGTATTTAACAAAAATGTCGTGATTGATCGTTGCAGACATGAGGATTACTTTGAGCTTCGGATGCGTTCGCAATAGCTCCTTCAGCTCGAGCAGGAGGAAGTCACCGTCGACCGAACGCTCATGGACCTGTAGTTAAATATGAAGTCAGTGACCCGACCATACTTCTAATGCCCAGCAACGTACCTCATCCACGACTACATGCGTCACATCCTTCAGCCTGTTGCCTGCACCTAGACGTCGCAAGACAACACCAGTCGTACAGAACAGCAGTTTCGTTCTGTGATCCTGCTTGCTCTCGCCACGGATAGCGTATCCCACAGAACCGTCTTCCAGGCGTTCTGCGGAGACTCGGGCAGCGACGCCAATCGCCGATAGCCTACGCGGCTGAGTTACAATAATCGATGCGCTGGATCCATGGCCGCCGAGAATTAACGAGTCCAACACGAATTGAGGAACTGCATGTCAACTATAAGAAGAAGACAGAATCGGCAGCCCGTGCGAACATACGTTGGGTCGTCTTCCCGCAACCTGCGTGTCATGGATCAGTAACTGCGTCTCCTCCGGCACGGAACCGGCTCAGCGCTCACCTGTCTCTCCCACTACCACAACACACCTGTTCCTCTCTAGCGCATCCAGAAATTGGTCTCGAGCTGCAAATGCGGGAAGCTTCTGTCGTCCAGCAAGTATTTGTAGATATTTGTTGGTCTTGGTGAGTTGCGTGAACTCTTCCTTGACGCGGGCATCTGAACGATCGTCCTGCTTCCGCCCGACGCGCTTCCGCCGGCCGCTGCGTTTCTCGGCACCAGGAGTACCCCTCGCTTCTTCTTCGACCGAGGTATATTGCGATACGCTGGGCGTGAGATTCTGCAGAATAGTAGCCATGTCGGGAGGACCCGAGTCCTCGACCGAGATCCACTCTTCCTCCAAGAGTCGGACAGCACCCATGATGAAGCTCTCGTCCTCCTCTGGCAGCAGACCGTCCTTGAGAGCCACCAGTAGTCTCGAGACCAGGTGCAGACGGATGTAAGCGGGCACGGATGAAGATGCGACATACATCGCAGGAGGGTAATCATGTCGGAACTTGCCATCAGACGACGGGACAATGATGAGTCTGAAGGGAGCGCAGGGCAAGGGAACCACCAACTCGTTGTTCTCGGACCTGTGCGCACCGAGAGCCTCCAATTCATCCCCGTCGAGGCTTTCGAAATGCTTCGCGGAAGATCGCCCTTGCGACAGGCCAGTCCAGTCATCGCCGAGCAGGCGTCGGTTCAGCGCCGACACAAGGAGCTCCCAGTCACTGGCTACCGTCTCGTCTGCCATGCACTCCTTCACGATATGAGCAGGCCATCCGCATTCTTTGACGGCCTTCTCTTCGGCCCAACGCATTTTGAGATCAGTGGTCCCTGCATGCGCTGCGGTGACGAAGGAGTTCGAGGAATTGAGAGCAGGCAAGAAACGTTGGGGGAGATCGCATTCGGGCACTTGCAGAATGAGGTACTCGATGCATGCCTGCAAAGGTGGATTCTCCCGTAATAAAGTGGCAGCGATCGGAGATGTCTGTGAGAGCGCCGTTATGGCATTACGTGCCTGTACAGGCTTGAAGCCCAGTACACTGAGTTGCTGGAGAAGTTGCTGAGCGTCTTCAACAGGGATGACAGGGGGAACAGCGTCCTCTGATTCTGGATACAACGCGATTGCCTAACGCATCGACTTCAGTAACGTGGTCGCGGAGGCGGTAACCGTCGTACCTTTTTGATACTGTCTTCGACCAGTTCGCGCAAGGATCCAGCCATTTTTGCCTCCGGAGCATTCTCAAATTCTCGGGAACCATGCTTGACGTCTCTTGATGCGCCACCCTCGGATGAGGTCGCTTCTCTCCTTTGGGCAACCTTGGTCTGGCGGTCGTCGACCGCTCTGCGAGCCGCGAAAGGGTCTGCGTCGTACATCCATTTCTGATGCTCTGGAACGTTCTTGTGCTCAGCAGCCAGCGCGTTCCAGTAGTCCCGCGGCCCAGCAGGCAGCACTCGATTCAGCTGAATCCCATTACAAACCTAATCAAATCGGACGTATCCGCGACTGTCCATTTATGAAACAAGACATACTGACGCGATACAGCGCATATGTCGCACCCCAGTGACGGGCTTCGAGCGCACTAGGTAGGACGTAGGGCGGATGGGGCTCCAGACGAACGGATTCTTTGTTAGATGTTTTCTTGTTGACTCTACTCAGGGTGACCGCAAAAGAATAGCCGTCTACTTGTTTGCGCTGGAGAGGACAGTACAATAAGTTGTCATGTTACTAGAACGATGCTCAAACTTACTGTGTCGACGACTGGCTTCTCCCAGCCATTCTTCTGACATCTAGAGAAAGAGATGTAAGCAGAGAGAATTGTTCGCCGAACACTGCTTATAAGCTTGAAAAGCTACCGACCTCTCATTCAGTAGACTGAGAGGGTACTTGGATCCCGGAGGGAAAAGCGGCTTGTCGTCAGTGTTTGGGGTGGCAGGCTGTACGACGGGTGCCTTGGACGCTTTCGAAGACGCTTTGGAGGAATTCCCGGCATTCCCGGACTTGACGATACCTCGACGCATAAAAGAGCTGCAGACCAGATCGCTGCGCCCAGGGTCGTCGCCAGTGTTCTTTATGATAGAGCCCTGGGATGGTGGCTGGAATCAATGACGAAACGCTCGCCGAGTCGATTTCCCGACTCCTTTGCGGAGATCGCCGACTGCCTCATCCTCACACTGCATCCAAAGCACAAGGAGCCTGCTTTGGTGACGAAAACAACGGTCGAAGATGCATAAGTATCAAATGATTTCGATGGCGGGACTCGACGAAGCGGAGAAGAAGTGCATATTTTCCGGCCTTACCACGAAGGACTCAGATGGGAACCCAGCGTGACGACTCAGGACACTGTCATGAAGGAAGTTGATGGTCTCATGTCGCAGTTTTGAGGGTGCGGGCGAGAGGGACTCGGAGACCTGAAGCTTCAAGGAGGGGAACGATCTCCGACTCTGCCTTGTTGTAATTTGTGATGATATCACTTTGACGCGACTCAGCATCGAATGCGAATGCAACGCGAGTCGGAATGCACCGCCAGCGTGATAACGTGAAATGGCAGATCAAAGTCTGTGAGTCTAGTGAACATCCTATGGCTACATTGTGAGGCCTGCGTCCATCAATGATTCATACGGAGCGATGACTGCCCCGGCGCCACATCAGTACATCCTACCCGCCGGAGGACCCAGTATCCTGTGTCGACAAACCCTGCAGAGGCATTATTTCAAGTCCGGCTACAGCTGATCGCAATGCACGCTCCCATGCCTCCTCGACGCGATACCCACCAGCCCTCATGATGCCATCCCTGTCGCGCCTCACCGCCTCGCTCGCCGGATCATCGTAGTCGTCTCTGAGGACGAACTTGTCCTCGTACGTGTACCAGTCATCCTGAAGCGGCACGTGCGGCACATCCGCGACGACGCTCTGCACCGTGCGCGAGCGCTGCAGACGCGCGTTCGCGAGGGCGGACGAGGACTGTCGTGCATTGGAGCGACGGAGGGCGTCGGCGCGCGAGCGGGCGATGAGCTTCGCGGCGTCCTTGTCGCTCGTCTCGAGCTTGTCGATGATCTCGCGCCGCTCCTTCTCGCGCTCTTCGCGCTCCTCGTCCTCGAGCCGCTTCTGCTCGAACGCCCGCTGCTCGCGTTCCTGGCGCTCGGCGTCCTCTTGCTCCTTGAGGTACTTGTGGTACTGCTCTTCCCGTTGAATGTTGAGCTCGATGAGCGCGGCGTTCTCTTGGCGGTATGCGACTATCCGTGCTTCGGTTTCAGGTATGTCAATGTTGTGAATCAGATTGAATGCTGTGGAGGGCCGGCGAGATCGTTCAGCGGTGTGTCAGCATACACTGGCATTGATGCACACTTACTGATGTCCTCAACTTCCTCCAAATAATCGTTGTACGAGCGGAGATCAGTAAAGTCTTCTCTACGCTTGTTGAATCTGAAACCGCGGGTCAGCAGACAGAGTCACGGTGAATTGCAAGCGTTACTCTTTGGCCATTCGTCTTCTGACAGCAACCTCCTTCTCTACGCCGAGGTCTTCAAAGGTCTGCGGCGTGAACGCAAGTTTACGCAGGATCTTGTTGCAGATCGGACAAGGCGCTGGCCCAAGCGTAAACAGTCGGTCAATGCAAGACTCACACCTGTGATCACGAATATGCGTTAGATCCAGGTCGTCTAGCCCACGATGCTCCTACATTTTGTGGTAGCACGCGCTTACCAGGAGCCGCAGCTTCGGGTTGAGGTACCTGTCTGACTTGCATACCGGACATGTATCGTCCATGGACTGAAGGGCGTGAAAGCGTCAGACGTCTCGGTTGGACCATAGCATTCTTGCTCACCGAGTACTCTGATACTCTTCCTGATGCATCCTTCACTCCCCCTCCGAAGACTGTGCTGGAGGTACTCTGGATCTGCGGTGTACTTGTCCGAGTGCTGCTGCTTGTAGAGGCACCTCCCTTCCGAATGACTGTCCCACGCAGCCAGCTACCTGGTGCAGATCGAGACATTGCTGTTCTATAGTAGCAAGGCGGATTACTCGTGGAATGTTTGACAGGCAGACAGTCTGAGTACGGTCTCAAGATCGTTGTTATTGTGTGAGAGGTAGGCTCAGGTAGCTTGTGGCTGGGACAGACGCTCACAGCGTGTGTTTGTGCTGACAAATCCTGCTTCAGTCAACTGCCGTATATGGAAATCATACTACACGCAAGATGTGTGTTCTTGGTCATCCTCGACGACGAGAACCCATAATATGATGAGACAGCCAGCTGCGTTGCCTGACAATCGTATCCACGTCACTGTGGAATGTCCCTTAAAGCCTTCCTCTTTCTCCTAGTGCTCTCCGTCACGTCAGCGAGCATCCTGTTTAGACTACCTCTTAGTCGCATCTTCCCCTCGCTCGCTCTCCGGACAATGACCACCAACGGGACACATTCATCGCTGCCAAAGACGCAGGCCGAATGGCGCAAGGCACTGGATGAGCTTCCCTCTACGCCGAACGACATTCCAGCGTTCTTTTTCGGACATGGCTCGCCCATGCTGGCGTTCCCAGAGTCGGACGCGCGGGGGAACCTTGTAACGGAGCATATGGGACCGAAGGGCCCCTTGGCCACGTTCCTGCGGGACTTCGGGCCCGCGCTGCTCAAGAAGTACCAGCCCAAGGGCATCGTTGTATTTAGCGCGCACTGGGAGACAGCAGGGGAGCGTGTCGGTACGTTCCTGATCTACACCTCGCTGTGCAGGTATGCATCTGACAGGATCGGCCAGTCACTGATTATGGAGACTCGAACCCCCTGTTGTACGACTATTATGGCTTCCAGCCTGCCCTGTATGAGCTCAAGTTCAGCTCCCGTGGTGATCATGCGCTCTCGCAGCGCGTTCTTCAGCTGTACAAGGAGGTCAGCACAGCATACTCGTTTCGTGAGATCTGTGATCCACGCTAATTTACGCTTGATTTCCGCTACCGCCAGGCTGGTCAGCTAGCCCGAACAACCTCTAGATTGGAGGCACGAGGCGAAGATGGCCGCGGCTTTTCCGGTCCTGGGCTTGACCATGGCGTTTTCGTGCCCTTCCGACTGATGTTTGGGGAAGATTTTTTGGATGTGCCTATCGTGCAAGTATCGATTGACTCGAGCCTGAGCCCGGAGAAGAATTGGGCAGTTGGCAAGACGGTCGAAGCTCTCAGGTTGGCGCTCAATTTGTTCTCCTCCAAATTGGTCTGAGATGCTCTTATCACTCCATAGGCGAGAGGGCATTCTCGTCATATCGGGTGGTCTGGTGGTGCACAACTTGCGGGACTTTTCGTCGTTTGCGGAAAAGAGTGCCGGGGTGCTGGTGAGAGAATTCGACCGAGCCATTCTCGATGCCGTCACGCTGTCCGACGTGAGTGCTTCGAGCCCTTCCCGCTTATTGTCTGTCCGACCGGCTGCTTTTCGCAGGCCAACGCGAGGAAGGAGGCGATGATCAGGCTTCCGCAACACCCGGGCTTCCGCGCTGCACATCCTCGTGCAGAGCACTTTGTTCCGCTGTATGTCGCGGCGGGCGCCGGAGGGGAGGGGAGAGCGCGGGTCGTGGCTGCTATATACGGGGCTCCCACGATTGCGTTTGGACTGTAAGAGACTAGTGTGTGTCGTCGTACGTTAGCTGGAACAATGTGTTATGTTTGCGCGCCTTGGACGGCGTTGGACGCCAGACGGCTGCGCTCGAGGCGGTGGCGGAAACGAGCAGCCCGAGGGATCGGACGCGGGCCGCGCGCCGATCGCGTCGAACGTGGTCACGTGGATGAGTTGCCACGCGGATCTGGCGTAGGACCGCGCTCGGGAAGCGGCGAGAAAACGAAGGGCAGCCACCGGGCCAAGTGCAGCGGCTGCAGCCTCCTTCGCTTCGCGTCCCGACCTGCTCCAGTACTTTACGCCAGACCTCCGCGCAGCGCGCACACCCCCGCCCGCCCGTTCCCCGCCCGCCTGCAAGCTCGTCTGGCACGCGTCGCCGCGGTTTCCCTCTCCCCGAGATCTACACAGGAGCCCGCAGACACTGCCCTTGATCCCGGCGCCGTCCTCCCACTCGTCTGAGTCCGCTTGCACCTCCGCCCCATCTCCGGTATAAAACCCCATCCCCTGATGCATGCACTGCGCCCTACGTCGTCACCCGTAATCCTCGTCTAGGTGAGCGCGTACCCGCCACACGTGTTTGCGTCGGAGATCCTCCTCGTCCTAATACCGCCTGTCCAGCCGCCTAACCCAGGCGAGCAGGCGTTTGTTTAGCCAAGTCATTAATAGACCGGGGACGATGGACCATCCCGTCGTACCAGCCTTTCGTTCAACATCCCTGCCTAATTCCTCCAGCGCGCGACCGTACACCGCGCCGCTCAACACGGCCCTTCTTGGCCGCAACTCGGGTTTCGCGGTCGGTGAGGGCCCCATCACGCCTCCGATATCACCAGGCCGTAGCGACGAGGGAGACCCGAGCATCGTCATCGATTCCGAGCCGCGGTACAGCGGCGGCGGCACTCCCCCGTCAGACTGCCCGCGTGCGGCAGTCGCCGACGAGGCAATGGATGTCGACTCGGAGCAATCAGCATCTTCTCCGAAACCTCCGTTAAGACGGCTCGAAGACGAGGAGAGTCATCTGACCCGGGGGACCCTGAAGCTCACTGACTTCGAGGTGAAAGGTACCCTAGGTAGGGCTTGACGAAGCTTCCGCATTCCACGCCCTCACCAGTTTCATAGGCACGGGAACGTTCGGACGGGTTCTCCTCGTCCGGCTGCGCGATCATCTGCGCCCAGCACTCAAAACTGCTATGCGTTGAAAACACTGCCCAAGAGCCAGATCGTCCGGCTACGGCAAGTCGAACATGTAAACGCGGAACGGTATATCCTATCACGCGTCCGGCATCCATTCATTGTCGATCTATACGCGACCTTCCAGGACAGCCTCAATGTCTATATGTTATTGTCGTATGTCCCCGGTGGCGAGCTCTTCACTCATCTCCGACGGGCACGGCGGTTCACTCCGGACGTCACGCGATTTTATCTCGCAACGATTATCCTCGCACTCAAATACCTACATTCGTTCAACATAATCTACCGAGATCTCAAGCCGGAGAACCTCCTGCTCGATTCGCGTGGTTATCTCCGTTTGACAGACTTCGGATTTGCCAAAATCGTCGACGACCGTACCTGGACGTTGTGCGGCACTCCCGAGTATCTAGCCCGGAGATCATCCAGTCGGACGGCCACGGGAAGGCTGCGGACTGGTGGGCATGCGGCATTCTCTGTTATGAGATGGTCGTCGGGTACCCGCCGTTCTTCGACGAGACTGCTTACGGCATCTACGAGAAGATCCTCAACGGTAAAATCCACTGGCCGCGCGAGATGGACCGTCTCACGAAAGGCATCATCAAAGCTTTCCTGCATCCTGACCGCACCAAAAGGTTGGGAAATCTCGGTGGTGGGCCCCAGGACGTGCTGGATCACCCATGGTTCCGAGGCGTCGACTGGGACGCGTTGGAACGACGAGAAATCAGGGTACGTCAACGTCAGTGACGTTCGGCATCCACACTGCTAATCCGCAAACGCAGGCGCCGATCATCCCGCACGTAGCATCGCTCGACGATACACGGCATTTCTCACATCTCCCACTCCCACCTGAGGACGAAATCCCCGGGCTCATCAAGGAGGAACACCCGCCGGCTCTCCATCAGCGTTTTGATCCTTCCGCGTACCACTTCATAGAGTTTTGATCAGCACAGGATCTGTCACACTCATTCGTACGGTCCTCTTGCCTCGCCAACAGAGAGCCTCCCGAAGCCAACTCGGCATCCGCAAAAGTAGCATGTCGGTGTGTGCTTGGGGCGGAGCTCTGTTTCTGTCGGGCTATGTCGCAAATCTGTCTGCACTGTATAGCATACCCTTCGTTCATCTGTTATTCTTGTTCCGTTGTGGTTCCTGTGGTAGCATTCCTCGTCAGGCGCTCTCCTGAAACTCGCTCACTCACGTCGGTTGGTATATTGTATGGTCTCACTAGCATACCCTGCGCTGTATCCTTCATCCCTGCTGCTGTCCCGCGTACTGTATACTGAATCTCTCCCTTGCTGGCTGGGTCTGCCTTCGTTATATCTGTATATATATGTACCTGCTCTTGATCGTCTTCGTGTCGCGGATTATACTCCTCTAATGATACAGCCAATTATGCGCCGTTATATCGCTTGGTTGCTCGAATGCACGAATATCAATTCGGTGCTATGCTTTTCCAATGACATGTCGCAGTCCCTCGTTTTTGACAGGAACGCAGTCTGCACGGCCTACATACAGTGACCAGCGCTCCAGCCACAATCCCATCACAGGCACAAATACACAATCTCAGATCCCGATCACTTTTCGTCCATCGGGCGCTTCTGCGTGAAGCTTTGCAGCCCGTCTCGCAGAACCTACTTACCGACTTATCCTCATCATGGGCCGTCGACGCAAAAACCGTACTCATCTCAAGGGTGGTGTTGCCTCCAGTCCTGCAACTGCGGAGGGAGTCCCGAAGTCATTCGTGATCAAGCATGGCCAGGTCGGCACCTCGCTCACGCAGCTCGTGCGGGATGTGCGCAAAGTCATGGAGCCCTACACTGCCAGCCGTCTTAAGGTCAGCCAGCTCCAGGTTGCGCCGTGAATGACACTGAACTCATGCGCAAGTGAAGGAACGTGCACGGAACAAGCTGAAGGACTTTTTCACCATGGCGCCCGCCCTGGGGGTCACGCATTGCTTGCGTTCACACTGACGGACGTCGCACCCTCGTTGCGTATCGTGCGCCTGTCTGCGGGACCGACGCTCAGCTTTAGGATTGAGCGGTATAGCCTTGTCAAGGATGTGCTCAATACCTCGAGGAGAGCGCGGAGTATTGGCAATGTCGAGTACCTGACGCCGCCGCTAGTAAGTGAAATCCTCCGTACTTCCATGTTATGTGTTCTCATTAGCACAAAGCTTGTTCTGGCATCCTTCCCTCAACCAGGCCAGGGACGCCTCCCCATCTCCCCCTCCTCATGAAGACCTTCCAGACACTCTTCCCCCGCTCTCCCCCAAAAGCTGTCCCTCTCCTCAGCACGGCGCATCGTTCTCATCTCCTACAACGCCGATCACGGCACGGTCGACTTCCGGCACTATCTCATCACTGTCAAGCCATACGGCGTCTCCAAGCGCGTCCGGCGCGTCCTGGACAGCGCCACCACGAAGGCGTCCTCTTCGTCGAAGGCTTACCTCGACCTCGGCAACGAGAAGGACGTCGCGGACTTCTTCCTGCGAAAGAAGGGCGAGCCGGGCCCCTCCTCGGACGGCTATGAGAGCGCCGCGTCCTCCGCCGAGAGCGCTGCGGGGGACGATGCAGACGCTGTGTCGTTGGCAGACGACTACGTCGGGCGCAATAACAAGAAGGGCCAGAAGCGTGCTGTGCGGCTGGACGAGATCGGTCCGCGGATGGAGCTTAAGTTGATCAAGATTACGGAGGGTCTGCCTGGGAAGGAGGGCGGCGTCATCTATCATGAGTTCGGTGCGTTTCGATGTTCGCTGGCTTTTGGGGAGAGCCGCTGACATGGACGTCGACATATATAGTCACAAAGTCGAAGGCTGAGATCGCCACGCAGAAGGCGGAGCATGCGGCGAAGGAGAAGCTCAGGCACAGCGTAAGGAAGAGCAGGAACGGAATGTCAGCGGAAGAAGGCGATGGCTGGTGGCAAGAAGGCTGGGTCGGAGGGTGCAGACGAAGACGAAGATGTAGAGGAGGACGAGAATGGTCAGGAGGGCCAGGAACTGGAAGATGACGGTGTCTGGGATGACGAGGAGGAGTATAGCGGAGGCGAGGAGGACGAGGATGCGGGTGCAAGCGAAGCGGAAGAAAGCAGCGAGGATGAGTCCCAAAGACCACCGCTGAAGAAACCGAAACGGGGCAAACGGTAGCGATGATATCTGATACTTAGGGCCTTCTCTATTCTGTTTGGGACGTCCTCTCACTGTAATAGCGCTTTCGCATCTCATCTACCGTCACGAACTTCCATCCATCTCGTAAGCGAGCCATGATTGTATATTGTGTGATGTTTGAACTCATATGAGTGTCTATTATTTGCGAGCAAAGATACTGCTGGGATTATCTATCGAACATTGTACGACAACAACGTTCGACCGTTCTGCGGTCTGCATCATGGATGTCGCCTTGCCGCCCTCGTGTCTGTGTCCTGAGATTCCTGGGGCTCTGCCATCAAAGCCTCTTCCAACTCTTGGCCAAATAATAAGGTGAATGCGACAGCGAAATAAATGTCGTCAGTGTCCTTGTCTTTGAAGACGTAGCGGAGCTTGTGTGTCTTGTCGTCTATGTACTTCACCACGCATACAGAGAATCCGGGAAGGCAGACAGAGAATTCTGTAGGCACGCACGCAAGGGTCAGCACCGTCAAGTCAAAACAAGAGGATATGTGATTCGTACTGTTGAAGTCGAGATAGGGATTGAAAAAATCCGCACCGTACTCTCTCCCTTGTTCGAAAACGAAGTTCGCCCTATTGCCTTCGCTCAAAGCCCACCTCCGCCTCTCCTTCGCACCGCCAGGCATGCCGGCCTTCCGACGGACCTCCAACCCGCTGCCTTCTCCGCCTTCTTCAATGATATCCTTCATCTCCGGCTCGTCCGTCTTCTCGCCCACCCAGAACGCGAACCAGCAGCCCAAGCTTGGCCCGAGCAGCCACGGCTTGTCCGCGTATGCGTCGCACTCTAGGCCGGGGTCGATGAACTTCTTCACGATGCTGAAGGCAGTGTTGAACCCGGCGGAAGGCGGTCGCGAATGGGGCGCGAGAACTCGTTGCCCCAGACCGCCGATTGGGAGGGGAGCGTGCGCTTGGGGACGAAGGAGAAAGAGATGGAATAGCGATCGGAGATGTGGAGGGGATGGGAGAAGTACGTTGCATCGTTGGGCGGACAAGTGGTAGGAATACCTAAGGCACAATCAGCTCTAGGCATACGTACCAACAGATGATAGGACGTTCGACATCTCGAGCTCCCCGCAACCGTTTCTGAAACGCACCCTCAAAGTTCTTGACCCGTATCTTCACCTTCACCTTTGTGATCATTCTCAAACGCGCAAGGCTCGTCGGTGTTCACGAGGACGACCTTGTGGGTATCCAGATCTAGGGGTCCCGCAGTGACTCGTAGACGATACTTGTCGTCTGTGATGCTTGCCGTACTTGAGACGGAAGCTGAACGTTCTCTTATACCCGTGGTGTCCGGCGCTCTAGAACCTCGCACAGCTGCAGTAACGGACTCGCCGTTGCGTCGGCTCTGGATGACAGAGAAGACCGTGTCCGCAACCGCAGAAGCCATGCTCTCTGTAGATCAACAATATTCAACTCGAAGTGCAGCGATTTGAACCGGTCGTTGTGGGTAGAGTGGTCCAGAGGACGATGATTCTGTGGCTTATAGGGAGTCGTCGAAAGTGTCGCCACAGCGTCGGAAGTATCACACTCCCAACACTCCCTGGCCTCGTCATAGCGCTACTTTCGCTGCCAATGGTATACCCATTCTCGCACAGGACATTACCACAGGCATCGTCATAGCACACGAGACATGCGAAGAATCACACACCTCCATTCCCGTCCCTGAGTCTTGGGGTAATGAGTCTTGTGTGATTGGCTGGATTACAGAGCACTAATATATGAGCGGGAGTGAGTAGCACACCATGGTACAGATGTAGAATAATATCAAATAAGAGCTATGAACGCGAAGGAACCGACTTCGGAGGTGTCGTCTTGCTACTCCACATCTTCCCAACCCATCGCTCCCAGAAGCGTTCGACTCGCATGCGGGCACCATCCCAATTGTCGAGAGCTGGTCGGGCATCGAGGTAGAAAGATATGTTGTTGCCGGCTCGGCCTGAATGGCCCGTATAGAAGTCAATCACGTAGCGGATGCGCGTTCCGCAACGCTCGACGACCCAGTCATGGCGATCGAATGGCGCGGAGTAGCTGAACGCCAAGGTTAACTTTGAGCGAACAGGATGTCAGCGAGGACGCACCCAAGGAATGTCTTCAACCGTGCTTTCGGTGTCATGTCCTTCGGACGCCCCTTGAAACTCACAAGCTTTACTCCCCCACACTTGTCGCCGCCCTGACCCGCCTCCCACTTCATGACCTCCAGCCACGCCCGCTCGTTCACGGCGTTGTGAATAGGGACTATGACCTTCATGTCCGACGCCTGCGGGTTGTGATCTTCTTCGCGCATGGCAGCATAGAACTGCGCCTGTGAAGGATACACCCAGTTTGCGCCGTCGACTCGAGGGATCGAGGATGTTTCCCGGTCTTGCGGTAAGGGAGCGGGCGCGGGCGGGTGAGCTGGCACATCCTTGGAAGACGATGGGAGCAGGCTAGCCACGTCGAGCGCTGCTGGTGGTCGACTGGACATTTTTCGGCGGGGGGAG
>NW_025955643.1:0-16867 GCF_022376445.1 Fomitopsis serialis
ACAGACCATGGACCGACTGCTGATAGCACGCGGAATTGACTACGATGCAATCCGAACCCTTGTATTACCCTCTCGCCCGCCAGAGCAATGTATTCCTTATGTAACAATCAAACAAATCGCACTACCATGACATCACGAATGTATTGACTCACGCCGTAAATGTAGTAGCTTCGAGCAAGGTCCTGAAGGCACTTTCTTCCGCGTGCGATTGCCAGCACTGGCGCAGCTGTGAGATATTGTCCCAAGCTACACTCGGCGTGTGGCGAACGACCGCCACTCTACTCACTATGGCCTCAACTACCTTCGCGTTTTCAGGCAGTCGCTTCGTCATATGCAGCCAGTCGCAAAACCTAAAGCATCATCGTCAAACAGCGCATCAACGGCCCGTGTGCGTGTCCTTAGTATCCTCGGCCACACTGTAGTCTATATTCCTGTGTCAGTAAATACCGCGTATCGTACACGTATATGTATGCCCCTTCACTTCCCATTCGACGTTCCGCCTCTGGCGAACTCAAAGTTCAAACGCCCTTCCGAGTGCCTCGCAACAGCAGACCCACCGTATACTGCACACTGCCAGGTTCGTGACGACGTCGTTCAGCATTTCCGCGCGAGCCGCAGGAGCGAGATTGCTTCGCGAGCGTATACTTTCCGGTCCGGGTCATCCGTCACCTACAGAGTTGCAAGGCAAGGGTGTTCCTTCTCAGCACTAGCCACAGCGAGGGCCGCCCAACGAACACGTACCTCAGTCCATGTAAACTCTCTCTTCAGCAGCGTGAAGAACCGTTTATCGGCCTACATCAATGTGTCTCCTTCAGCGGACACGAGCCTGAAAATTTCTTGCATACCTTTCGCCGCTTCTTGTAGCAGAATAGCACCTCTATATGGTCGCTGAGATCGGCCAGAGAGCCACGCGGGACGAGCTCGGCGAGAGTTTGCACGAGCAGCGGGAATGCAGGCTCAAAGTAGACACAGTCAGCGGCGAGGATTAGAGAGGGGCGGGGGATGTCCTGTGGGAGCGGTGAGCCCCTGCCCTATGAGTAGCGTTAGCACACATGTAGAGTAGAACTGTGTGATGTGCAGAAGGCACGATCCGGAACAGGAGAGATATTAAGTAAAGGGGATGACAGACCAATCCAGCTCGGCGACATGCACACGCGAGGAGAGGTCATTCGTGGCTACATTGCGTTGCATGATGGGAAGAAGCGGTCTGCACAAGATCGGTTAGATCAGCCATTCCAGGTGCGAATACGCAGAGTTGGCAAGGATAGATGAGACGCACGCCTGGTCCGTGATCCACACCTTTGCACCCATCTTCCCCGCGACGAGCCCTACAAGACCTGTCCCGCTTCCGAGTTCTAGCACAGTCCGACCTTCGAGCGAGCCCCTGCGCGCGATGTACCGCGAGAGCACCTATCCCGCAATCTACTTCAGCCCGTGAACCTTCAGAGACCCGCATAAATCATACCTCTCCTGCGGGCCAAGCGATCCCGCCGCAGCCCGGGGACGCGTCCACCAAAAGCGTAATCGCGACATCACCACCGTTGACCTCCCCTGCAGATGGGCCGGCGAACACGAGCCCGATGGTCTGGCCGAGGATGGACGGCGGTTGGGCCGGCACGATGCCTGCGCGGTCAGAGTCGAGGTCGGGGTCGTCGCGAAGGTGCCGGAGGGGGTCGAGCTCATCCAGTTGTTCTTCTACGACGAGGTCAATCATGGTGCGGGCCTCCGGGAAAGAACTTCCAGGCGAATGTCTTGAATGAACTCGCGGCACTTGCGCGGCACAAAACTCGTGTCGATGTATTTCGAGACCACGAGAGAACAATTCACGGGTTATCTTCAGCAGAAGCGGGGCATGTGGTCTCGATAACGGCACTGTACGGTGGATCTAGCTGGCAGACGGTGTATAAAGAGGGATGCGACTCGAGCGCAGGAGTCACGGTCGAGGTGTACGAGTCGATCAGATGAAGATCTCGCTGCTGTCTGTCCTCTCGGTGGCTGCCCAGGTCAGCGCTCTTTGGCCGTTGCCTCGAAACCTCACAGAGGGCACGACTGCCCTCCGTCTGTCCGAGAACTTCGATGTCGTACTCTCCTCTGGCATCGCTGAACCGCCCCAGGATCTATACGACGCGATCTTCCGGACGCGAACCCATCTCTTCACGGACAACTTGGGAAGACTCGTCGTGGGTCGCGGCGCAGGCGATGTCAGCGCGTTCGAAACGGCAGCGTACTTGTCTACCCTGACGCTGTCTCTCGAACCTGGGTCCGAAGTCGCATCGGTCACCGTCGAGGCTCAGAAGCCTCTGGAGGCCAGAGATGAGGCGTACACGCTGACCGTCCCGTCCAACGGTAGCGCTGCTTCAATCACAGCGACATCTACTCTCGGACTTCTCAGAGGTCTGACGACCTTTGAACAACTGTGGTATGAATACGAAGACATTGTATACGCGGTGAACACGCCTGTCCAGATCGAGGACGCGCCTGCCTACGTACGCGCTCGCCGTCTTGACTGCGTGGGCATGCACAGTAGTGATACTGACTATCGCAGCCGTACCGTGGCCTCATGCTGGATACGGCGCGCGACTAGTTCGTCCTATTCGCTATACTGAGGTATCACTCGCATACCTTACTGCCATAGTTTCCCGGTATCAGGCATACTGAGGACACTAGATGCGATGAGTTTGGTCAAGGTCAGTGCCACTTTCATTTTGGTGAGTACGTTCGAGTGCTCCAGCTTTTACGCAGATCAACGAATTTCATTGGCACATCTCCGACAGCCAGAGCTTCCCTCTGCAGATCCCGGGCTACATGGAGCTTTCCGAGTACGGCGCTTACTCGCCACAGATGATCTACAGTCCGAGCGATGTGGAATACATCGTCTCGTATGCAGGCGCGGTGGGTCTCTGTATGTGATCAGGAAGAGTAGAATCCACGATACGATTCTCGTCCAGCGAGGCATCGATGTCATGGTCGAAATTGATACCCCAGGGCATACTTCCATCGTAGGGGAATCTCACCCGGACTTCGTGGCATGCTACCTAGCTCGTCCATGGGCATCGAACGCCGGTGGTACGGAAACTTCGTTCATCCGCTGCACAGTCACCCTCACAGAACACCCATTCAGAGCCACCCGCCGGCCAGCTCCGGTTCGCCAACGCGACGGTCGCGAACTGGAGTGCGGGGCTGTTCACGGCGGTCGCGCAGATGTTCCCGTCGTCGATGATCAGCACGGGCGGCGACGAGATCCAGACGTACTGCTACGACATGGACGAAGAGACACAGTATGACCTGAACAGCACGGGGCGGACGTTCAACGAGGCGCTGACGGACTACGTTCATGGGACGCATGGCGCCCTTGCTGCCGCTGGGAAGACACCCGCCGTATGGGAAGGTATGGATTGGAGTTTTCGAGTAGTGAGCGCGACACTGACGTTGGTATCGCTGCAGAGATGGTGCTCGACTACAACCTGTCGCTGTCGACCGACACGTTGATTTGTCAGTATGCAATGAGCGAAGGCATAACACGAAGTTGAACACATCTTCGTAGGGTTTGGATTTCTTCGGACGATGTCAAGGCGGTGGCAGACCAGGGCTTCAAGGTCATCCACGCAGCGTCCAACTACTTCTATCTGGCAAGTTATGCGGACATAGCACCGTGTATCCCTTGACTCATCCCGCTGTCTAGGACTGCGGCGCTGGCGAGTGGGTCGGTGGTGACCCGTTTGGGTGAGTGTCGTTTAGCAACCGTCCGAAGCAAGCACTAATCCACCTCGCCTGTTCAGCAACGGCTGCGATCCTTTCAAGGCCTGGCAGTATGCCTATACATTCGATCCTCTCGCCAACCTCACGTCTGACCAGTACTCCCAAATCATGGGTGGTGAGTCTTCTGCACCCGTCCGGGTAGTGACATTTCCAACGCTCTTTCATTTTCCAGGTCAGCAGCTGCTTTGGACTGAGCGGTCGGGGCCTGACAATCTCGACCCGATCATCTGGCCCCGCGCTGCCGCCTCCGCTGAAGTGTTCTGGAGCGGGGGTGGTGGCAACGGCACGGCCGCACTGCCGCGCCTGCACGACGTGTCATTTCGATTGCAGCAGCGCGGTGTGCGTTCGATACCACTGCAGCCTCTATGGTGCGCGCTGCGGCCGTACGAATGCGACCTTGACTGGTAAAGACTGGTAAAGGGCTGTATGCCGAATCGTATTGAACCTAGCTGCGACGCGCTAATCGTACGTGATACACGATCACGCAGCAAACATTGACAGTTCCGAAACAGTCTCCTCGTCAGCAATCTGTCCATGTGAAGGTCGCTGAGACGCATGCCGTCAACTCATTCAGATCGGCCGGGTGGTCCGGTGTGGAAGGGAAACCCGTCCCACGCGCTGCTCTTTCTTTTTCGTTACAATTCCCTACTGTACGCTCGACTCTACCGGCGCGCCTGCGACGAACCGGAAGGCCGCGACGCGGACCCGCTAGTAGGACGAGACGAGCGCCGCGACGACGAGTGCCGCACCTGCTGGGGGACCAGGTCGCGATTAGCAAATAGCACCGCGTGCGTGCTGCCAACCTCGTACCGAGACAAGGGATCGTTGTACAACGCCGGAAGGGGACTCAACGGACGTCCGTCGCCCAGGAGGGTGTCCATATGCCTGCTGTACGGTACTTTCCTTATTAGGTATCATTCCTTCCCGATCTGTCATGCGCTTGCGCGTCTCTTTCCTTTCGAACCATTGCAAGCTCGCCGCGTCTCTCCCTCGCAGTCTTCTACCTTTGCATCTCTCTCGCTCTTGCATGCTTCTAGAATCTCTCGCGTGTATTAAGTACTGGGCTGAGCTGCCCGTCTATCGAATCAGATCCCCACTTCTCGCTCTCTCTCTCGCCTCGCTGTCCCGACCTCGGCACTTAGACGCGACAACTGCGGTCGCGGGTGCAAAGCAAGTCGAGTCGCAAGACGAGTAGAATCACGTCAAGTCGCGTTCGACATTTGTAAGTGTTTCATTGAGTCTCGGCGGCCTAACTACGTGCTATAGACATCCACCGTCGTCCTCCACCGAGCCTCGTCCATCTCGACCATCCGACCTCCCTGCATCTAGGACGAGTACGCGTGTGGTGTGGGTTGTCGTCGCCACGCACGCCTTCTCTCCGACAAGTGGTGACCACCGCAACGCCTTCTCTCCGACACCGGGGTCCGAGCTAAGCGAGTGGTTGTGCAGGTATCTCCTGTCATTCGAGAACATCGCGAGGCGTACATACTCTTGGTAACTCGCCTATGTAATGTCGTGAGCCCTCCCAAGTCATCACCACAAATGAATGACGCACCCTGTCACCTACGCCCGCAGTTTGCGCACAGGGACGACTCACAGCATGATACGGGGTGCGGCTCAGAGGGATACGTACACCTCCGGGCCTTCCGTGATGTTGCCTCGACATTCGACTCGATGGCGACTTACCGCAGCAACACAAACGTTGTGTTCAGGTTCTCCGGTCTTCGCTGACACCTCAGGCTGTCAATGCTTAGTCTACCGGATGGAACTGAGACTAGAGGCGCCGTCAACAAAATCAACGATCAAACACATGCGCCGGCTCGTGTGTTGACGGCTCTGGGTGATATATAGATGACTTACAGCGCCTCGATCACACCAACTGACAATGAAGGTGACGACTCAATGGTCACCTCGCCAACCCCCGTTCTCATCGTAGGTAGAGCTTTGATTGAATTGTCCACATTCCACGCTGATCAATTTCAATGCTACGCAGGCTGGTGCCGGGCCCACTGGGCTTGTTTTGGGACTGACCCTCCTTCAGAATGGCATTCAAGTTCGCATCATCGACCGAGATCCCAACCGCCGTCCTGGCCACCGAGGCTTTGGCTTGCAGGTGAGCATCCCGTGGACGGTGGGTGTCGATGCATACTCATAAGGAATCGTGTAACCACGCACGCTGGAGCTATTCCACTTCCTAGGTGTTCTTGACGATGTGCTCGTTCAAGTGCTGCCTGTCCTACCGATGTGCCAATACAAGTTGCCAGGCGGCGTGGAGACGCTCAAGATCTCGACGTTAGCAGCCATAGAAGAGCCTACGCCTGCCTGCCCCTATGTGAGGTCAATGCATGGCATGTGATTCGTATACTGACATTGGAAGATATGCAAGCCCAATGCAAAGCTATTGGGCCAGGACAATACAGAGGCGATCCTCCGTTCACACATTGAGCGCCTCGGAGGCACTGTGGAGTATGGCACCGAGCTTCGTAGTTTTGAACAACACTCCGACCGGGTCGTAGCATTGCTTGCCACGAAGGAGGGAGAGCTTGATAAGACCGAGACTGTCGTATGTCATTGGCTTGTAGGGTCCGACGGCGCCCGAGGTAAAGACCCAGAGCTCTGCAGATATGGCTTGTATTGACGTGTTCGACTCTGGGTCAGGCACTGTTCGCAAGCAACTCGGTCTGTCATTCCTTGGAGATACTCGCTATGAGGAGCAAACCGTGATTGGCCTGGTTGAAGTGCAGGGACTGGACGCAGAGGTAGGTACCAGGTCGTGTTCCGCGCATGCTCTTACGTTGGTATTGACGACGCTTGATGACAATCCTTGACAGCATATACACCAGTGGGTAGGCTTACCAGGTAGCGGGTAGTAGGTTGTCATGTGCTAGCGAGCACGCACAGCAATCTGACATTATGGCATAGCCTGCTCATGACACCGACTGAGAAGCCTGGCTACTTTACCATCGGCCTCACAGGGGAGACGGACGTCGAGAAGCTGGTAGCGGACAGAGACGCACTGATTCACGCCATACTCAAGCGGATCGAGCGACAAGACCTTGTATTCGGGCAAGTGGAAGCGGTCTCGTCATTTAGGTCAGTCGCATCTAAGTTGCGGCCGTTCGAGCGAGCTGATGATCAATCATACATTTATATAGGCCGAACATCCGCATGGTAGACACGTTTGGCGCAGGTAGAGTCTTTGTCGCAGGCGGTGAGTCCGACAGCTGCTGCTGCGAATAACAATGCGACTGACGAAGTGTATAGACGCGGCACACATCCATAGTCCTGCTGGCGGCCAGGTAAGTCGAGCACACACGTAGCTCATCGATTCAACTCGAGCTAACTCATTGATCAGGGCCTGAACTCCAGCGCTCAAGATTCCGTAAGTATCGTGATCACATGTAGACTTCCACACCGGGCCATTCTGATCACTTGTCCAGTTCAACCTGGCATGGAAGCTTACACTTGTCGAGAAAGGCCTCGCCTCTCCCTCCCTGCTAGACACGTATACCGAAGAATGCCTTCCCGTCATTGCCACGATGCTGCAGAATATCACGTTATTCTACGTTGCCATGCGAGCTACTGACCAGCACGGCTGGTGGCGACCTCAAGATGCTCGGCGTCGACTATCGCTGGGGCTCCGGTGGACGAGCGCACAACCAGGGCACAGTTGTCTCAGAGTGCCAACCCACAGGCTCTGGCGCAGATAGTCATCTCAGAGCGTGCAACCGTACGCCTGATGCTCCCGGCTCGAGAAGCATAACAGATATATCTTCAACGCGATCTAGTCAGTACTTGTAACACCAAGACTGTGCGAAGTAAGCTTGTTCCGCCGAACAACCACAGCAAAAACATCATGATGACCTGCGCAACGGCAAGTAAAGGTAAGCATGATCAAAACACAAGGAGACAGTACTGCATGCATCGCTCCTCGATTAAGATTATGGCACTCCTACATACGTGCCGCCACCGCCGCGTCATGGTCGCGTTATGCAATTGCCACGTGACCGCGTGGCGGTCGGACTCGCGGTTTGCGCTTTCAAGTGCTTCTCAACGTGCCACCTGCCAGGTGCCTGCTTTGCTTCTTCATCGATTGAGAGTCCTCCGCATTGCACGGTGCTTTCTTGAAGTCTGTCCATTGAGAAAATGGAACCATATGCTGAGCTCTCCGGCTCCGACTCACTGGTAAAAGAAAACCGAGCTGCGAGCATGGACTCCGAAGTACGCTGGCAGCAACGTGGAAGCGATGGCAAGTGTCATGCTGTACTGTGTGAAACTGGACATGCTGTCCTACAGGACATGTTCGAAATGCCTACGGATGTTATCTTCGAGGTAGGCTAGTATTTCCTCACGTAATGATACACACTGATGAAGCTTGATGTGCGTACCAGATCATGCGACGTCTCCACCCGCGAGATTTGCTGAGCCTCTCTTGGGCATCGAAATCATTTCATGACTTCATGACGAAGAAGAGCTCCGCGTACATCTGGAAAGAATCCTTGAAGAATGTGCAAGGTGTACCCCCTTGTCCCGAGCAGCTCACTGAGCCCGCGTGGGCCGCTCTCCTGTATTCGCCGTACTGCACAGTAAGCGGCGATATATCGTTGATATATTCAGCTGACTTCTCACCACTGAACTGCCAGGGCTGTGGCGTTGAGGTTTTCACGGAATGGCATTGGAGGTTCTACGTGCGCTTCTGCCAGGAGTGCAGCGAAACGAGGTCAGCTAGCCACTAATACCTCGCGGTTGCGTGACTACAATCATGCAATGCGTGTTGATCAATTCGTCTGCTCATATTACTAGGCTGATTGGGGACCCACGTCATGACGAGCAACTGTCTGACAAGCGACACATCAGCACGGACATTCCAATCAGTATGTTCAATTCGGTGGGTTTCCAGAGTGAATGTAAAGCGCCACGATCGTCCCTCATTATTGCTCATGGATGCAATCCACAGGGGCGTGTCAGTACGCGCTTCTCCCTGCGTCACATTCGCGAAGGCGAAGCCCACCTAAAGTCGGAGGTGGAAGATCTACTTGATGCTTGGGATAAGGTAGTCAAAGAGGACGACGAAGACAAGATGACGACGTTTATTGGCAGACGAATCATGCACGTGCGAAAAATTGCAAAGGTACTAGTAGATCAACCTGTGTCCATGCTTCTACGACAAAACTTACGCAAGGCTTTTGGGAACAAAGCACGTACCTCTCTGTGAGAAGTGGGCAGAAGCAGAGCGCATCGAGCTCCGGAAAGAGCGCCTCCAAGAGTAAGTGAACCCGCGGCCCATACTGGTTTTGAGCGGTCCAGTAATTTTGTATGGAAGTGTCGTCGCCAGGTTGCGACAACTCGGCTGGGGCTTCGAACTCGATATAATTCAAAAGGATAACTACGCGCCACTGTGCGACCTTAAGGAGGTCCGTGTGCCTGAGAAGCTCACAGATCGCGGTACGCACTCGCTCCGCCGCCCGACCTTGCCAGATCCTGATGTTATCCTATACTTTTCCAGCGTGGCGAACTTCGGAATGGAAAGTGGTCAGATGCATTCGAGACGTCATGGAACGACGTCTCGCACGCGAGTTGGAAGATAGACTCAACTCACGCTCGGATGTCATGAAGAGCGCTGTGAACACTCTCAAGCTGCGCCCGGAGGTACGGCCTTACCGCTTGGACTTCGGAGACATCGCGCGCATGCCGGAAGTCCGCGAGATCATGTGTGCGGTCGACTCAAAGGACATCACGGCTAGGTTCGCCGCGTTGCCAGCACAATTTGGGGATATGGTCGAACGATGGAAGGCTCGAGTGGACAAGAAACTTATCAGGCGGTTGTTTATGGTCAACAGATCACAGCCACAGGAATTGCGCATACTGGAGCTTGCGACAACGCGATTCCATTGTGCGAATGCGGCAATTCAAAGCTGTACTACCCTGGTGTCTTGTGGCACGAATGTCTGCATTGGGAGACGGACTGGCCAAATGACGAAAGAAATGTAGTGTACAGCAACTTCATCTGGCATATAGTGGGCCCGCATGGATTCCACATGGACCGTCTCTTCACAGAAGACACCTCAGCGCAGGCCCATGAGCTGATCAAGCTATTCGGCAAGGACCCGAAGATGGCAACGGCGAAGGAAATGGACGCGCTGGATCTAAGACTCGTGCGCGATAACGAAGCGGTCATGACATGGCGCGCCGCCGTGCGTTTGTTCAACGAATCTCCTGGAAATACTCAACCCTGACAATTATGGCCTACTACAGATGTACTATGTAGATGATCATGTAGGCACTTGCGACTGGCGAATAGCAACCTCCGACGAGGTTGACAAGGCCAAGAAGCACGAGCGACTGATACAATTGGATAAGTCCTGGTGGTTCTGCATAGCGTGCAACAAACCAAAAAATTACTGGGGATGGGATAAAGACGGTGCCTGGGACCATCTCCAAGGGACGTGAGTATTCTTCTCATGTGTCACGGTTTCAAAGAGGACTCAGTGGGATTCCAAATGGTTAGGCATGACATGGAGGTTGCCAGCCTATATGACGAGCGTCTGCAGGCTTTCCTACACCCCGATACTGCGGCCGCCAATGGATTTTTTGAGATCAAGATGAGCACTCTAGATGACCCCATTGACGAGGAAGAACGTTGATATTGCGAATGCCGGACGTTGAAGGGAGATGATGTGACAGTGACGGTAGACCATCGCGGACTCGGAGCTTAACTCAGTGACTCCCTCAATACTTATTCGTCAATACAACAATTTGTCGTATGCATGCCAACGGCTTTCGTGCTTTCAGATACGGCGTACCAAGGCCGGAAACAATATGTACCATTTACTACTGAGTTGCCTGCAACACCTTTTCAGCGGAATCAGCCACAGCCGTGTAGTATCATGTGCATTCGGCGTGACCGTGAACTCAAGTACTGGGGTGGCTGAACTGGTTCGGTTCTACGCGTACCTCTCGTCGTCCACCGTCACGCTTGTACTTGCATCGTATTTCTTGTCCTAAACCTGTCACAGCAGCTAGTTAGCATGCCACCGAAGAAAGTCAAACGATCGGTCAGTTCCTTAGACGCGCGTGAAGGACGGCTTAACTACGGGTGACACACTGGCAGATTCGGGGGCACTTGGTAATGTTGGCGGTAGAGCTACCCACGGACGCGGGCGGGGCGGCCTCAAAGATATGCTGAACATGCCCACTGACATCATTCATGAGGTGAGCAAATTTCCTGATGGATCGGTTGTTCAAGAAATCACTCGATATGTCAGATTGTGCGACATCTCCACCCGCGAGACTTGCTGGGTCTCTCGTGGTCCTCGAAAGCACTTCACGCCTTCCTGATGAGAAAGAGCTCCGTATGTATCTGGAAAGAGTCACTGAAGAATTCAGAAGACCTACCACCGTGCCCGGAACAGCTAATCGAGCCTGCTTGGTTCGCTTTGCTCTTCTCGACCTCTTGCACGGTATGTGGGCATTGGCATGCCATGGCAGTTTGCGTTCATCGAGATGGTCCCTATCCAGGCATGTGGAACAGGCAACTCAGCGGAACCCCTCTGGGAGTTCTACGCACGCTTCTGCGAATCTTGCCAAGACACGATGTCAGTGACGTCTGACGATACTGTATAATGTGTGCTCATCTACTCCCGTCATCATGCACACAGGACTTTAAAGGTCCCGTCAGGGCATACGTCAGTGTTTGGGGACAAATGGGTCATATACAAAGAAATTCCAACCAACATGTTCAACAAAGTGTGCTCAGAGTGTTTTCACCGTGCCTGATTAATGACCGTTATCCTCAGGTTTGCGTAGCCAAAGACGACGTCGCTGTATATCTGAAGTCTCAGCTGGACGAGCTCATTGAGACCTGGGAGAAGTTATCGAAATGTAATGACCACGAGAAGCTGGCCATGTTCATTGGTACGCAGATCTTGCAAGTGCGGGCGATAGCGAAGGTAAGCTACCGGGTTTGAAGACGTGTATTGGATCCCGTATAATGTGTCTGATCTGCGCACTATCTAGCATGCGTCTATCTGTGCTAATTGGGCCAAGAGAGAAGTTGAATCGCGCGACGATGCGCTTTCGAGGGAACGCTTTGCAGAGTAAGCGTGTTTTGATGTCGCACCATCGACGACCTAATCGCCTGTGCATCTCAGAATCGTCTCTCGGCTGCACGCACTTGGTTGGGGCCCCGAGCTTTCGTTTCTCGAACGCCATCATTACAGAGCATTAGTCGCACATGAGCAGGTCTGGGTGCCCAAAAAGCTCACCGATCGCGGTGGGTCATCCACACTTGTGTCATGCGTGCTCTATGAATGCTTATAGCGACGTGCCCATCCAGTCTGGAACAATATGCGTGGGGAGATGGTTCAGATAGTGCAGAACATCCGCGACGCGTTCCCTGAGCTCGATTTCACGGAAAGGCTGCATGGACGTTCCACTGCTCTGTATAGTGCGCTAGAAGAGCTCGTGGAGTGTCCCGAGGCACAGGCCGACGAGTTGAGCCACACAGACATCGCGCTCATGCCGGAGGTCCGTGAAATAATGTGCGCGCCTGAGGGTGTAGAGGTCAACCGAGACACCTTTATTGCTTTGCGGAAACACATGGGCGCGATGGTGGAAGGGCGGAGATCGCGTGTGCACGACGACCTTCGCGCGCTGCTCACGCGACAGAGAGGTGCGAGCGAGGCCTCGAGCGAATCAGGCTCAGGAACGGGCGTGGACCCGTTGGACCTCGCAACGACGATGTTCCGCTCCCCGTATTCAGACATAAAAGGGCAAAACTTCTCTTTTATCCAGAGATACTGCGATACCGCCAAAGATACAGGCCAGGGATTCAGAGACAGTCGGACGCATACTGTGCTTTTATTGCCCAGGCGGCGTGGTATTACTCCGACCAACTCTTCTTCCATGTTGATCTCTGCATCGTACACAAGCCGTCGGAAGAAGCCCTCAAACTCATACAGCTTTGTGGCAAGGACCCGAAGACAGTGACAGTGAAGGAAATGGACGCACTGGATGTCAGATTCGTGGTAGACGATAAGACCATCATGACCTGGCGTGCCGCTGTAAGTTCTGTGTCTTAGTACTTCGCAAATGACCGGTGCTCACCATAACCACCAGATGTCACATCAAGATGCCAGACGGTGGCGCGGTAAAAGTGGCAGTGGCGACTAGCAAGCCGGAAGAGGTTTCCCAAGCTAAAGAGTGCGAACGAGAAATCGCAAGGTAGCTTGTGGCAGTGTACAAGATGTCCTCCGGCACGTCTGACCCGACCTCATTCGACGCTGCACTGAGTCACCTGGACGCTGTGTGAGTTTTATCCTGTTGTCTGACTCATAGAGCCCTAATAAGTGAGCGGACGAACGACTAGCCATAGCGTCAAGGATCCTACCTCGCAATGCGAATATCTGACGCTCGCTCCTTACAGCCCTGCAGCGAATGGTATCTATGAGGTCGAGTTGCAGCTCAGGGAGAATGATCGTAGGTGTATCTTACCACTAGTGAATGGAATACACATCGTATGGGTATGGTGTACTCGACAGGCGTGTCCTCAAGATGCCTGCAGATCAGATAGCCATATCACGGCCTCAGTCATCTATCCATAAACACGATGTTGTAATGCTACAATAGCAGCGCAATGCGATTCATACTACCTTCGCCCTTGCCTTGTTAGGTTTCTCTTCGACAGCAGTTGTACGCAGGAGGTGGGCTTAAATATCGAATGCGACTTGAGTGTACATATATGCATGGTACCGGTCTTGGCGCCGGTCTGCGGTCAGTACGCGCCTCCCGAAATGGCAATCCGTTACGCGTCGTCCTCGTGCTTCTCGCGACGCGTCAGTCCGCCTGCCCGTCCACTCAGTCTCGCTAAGTTACTCTGCACTTGACCTCATACACGCGCCATGGTAAGCCTCTACACGTTCATTACTCGCATATCATTAGATTTACTGCTCTGCAGTTTCGTAACACATACGACTCCGACAACGTCGTCTTCTCCCCGCAAGGCCGCCTTCACCAGGTCGAATATGCGTCCGAAGCCGTGAAGCAGGGTTCTGCGGTGGTTGGGCTGCGATCGAAGACACATAGCATCTCTTGGCTCTGAAGGTATGATACTGTCTTTGAACTCTGGGGTGAACGTCCTGAAGTAAGGGACCTCGCAGCGATCGTTGGGCGAGCTCGCTTCGTACCAGCAGAAGATGTATCGAATAGATGATCATGTCGGCATTGCGATCGCAGGACTCACGTCGGATGCCCGTGTACTTAGGTATGTCTTGCTTGCCGCACGATCGCTGCGAGTATACTGAGGTCTTGGTGCAGTAACTTCATGCGCCAACAAGCAATGGGCTCACGCATGCAGTTCAACCGCCCAGTCCCCGTCAACCGTCTCGTATCTTCAATCGCCGACAGTGCGTATACCCCTCACACTCTGCCCTCCTATCGGCTGACTTCACAAATGTCGTGATCAGAGGCGCAAGTAAACACACAAGAGTACGGGCGCCGACCGTACGGAGTCGGCTTCCTCGTCATCGGCCAGGACAAAAACGGCCCGCACCTCTACGAATTCTCACCGTCCGGCAACTCGTATGAGTACTACGCCATGTCGATCGGCGCGCGCAGCCAGAGCGCGAAGACATACCTCGAGAAGCACTACGAGAGCTTCGTGGACTGTGCGCGCGCCCTCTACTCTAACGTTCAATCGCTCACGCTGCGCTGTCTATAGGCAACCTCGAAGAGCTCATCCGACACGGCCTGCACGCGCTCCGCGAGACGCTGCAACAAGACAAAGAGCTGACAATCAACAACACGACCATCGGCATCGTCGGGCATGCAGGCGCGCACGAGAAGGACGTGCCGCCGGAGGGCTCCTTCCGCATCCTCGAGGGCGAGCCCATCCAAGTCTACCTTAGCTCGATGCAGCCGAAGCGCGCGCCGGAGGAGCCTGCCGCTGCAGCACAGACGGGCGTAGAGGGTCAAGAGGAAGACCCGACACATGGGGCTGCGGTGGACGAGGATGTGCAGATGGGCGAATGAGCGTGAGTGCCGGTGGATGGTATGTAGCGGGATCGTGGCGCGATGTGTGCTTGTATCGTTTCCGGACTGAATGCAATGTTTTCGAATGTTTTGAGGGTGTGATGAGTACACTACGACGCGAGGTGCCGCTGACGAATAAATACGACGATCTACCCGGTAAACCTGTGAGTATGACCCTATGGCGCTTTCGCGCCTTTCGCGCCCTTCGCTGCGAACAATGCCTGCCTCCACGCACGCGCCGCTGCACCCGGTTTCCTCAACGACACCAGCAACTGGACCATCGTCGTTAGGAGCAGCACGCTCCCTGCTTGGTGCGCAGCAGCTAAGGGCACCGGAACGAGGTAGAGTAGAGTACTAATGCCGAGCAGGACCTGAACGTTCGCCATCGCGAAGGCCGACACCATCATGCGCTTGACGAGCGGCGGGAGGATAGCCTTGTACGCCGAGCTCCGGCTCAGGGCGTACAGGGCCGTGGTTGCAGTGTAGGTCGTGATCGCCTGGATGAATCGTGAACACTAAACAAGTGCGTTCAGTACGTCGTGCATGCTCACCAAGCATCTGTGGTTGAATTGCACGGTAGTGGGATTCTCGAAGATGTTACGCCACCATAAGTCTGAGCCGTCGGGGCTCTTGGCGTATGCCGTTGAGAACAGCTCGTCCGCCGGAGGCGCGATGCGTCCGCCCATGAGCGGGAACTCGTTGTAGAGAAGACCAGCGTCCAGCCCCGCACAAAAGCCCCTGTCATATTGATCAACCACCACTCCTACTACTCAATACACCGCTTACCTGAGAGCGCCGTGAGGAAGACCAACCCAGTGAGCAGCTTCGAACACCGGGCGAACCGCTTCACGTGCGAGTTCTGCAGGATATTGTCCAGTGCGCCGCCTCGCCCTTCAAACCCGCCCACACGCCGCGCGTCGCATACCGCCAATCATACAGCGCCGCCATGCCCGTGCCTAACATCCCGCATACAGCACGAACGCCGTCCCGAGGTGCGCCGCGAGCCTGTACTGCGACACGCGCGGGACGGCACCGGGAGTGTCCATGAGCGAGTCCTCCAGCCCGGACTTGACCATGTACCACCCGAGCGCACCTTGCGCGCCGAGTAGTATCGCCATGCCGAAGAGCTGCTTCGGGAGCGTGGCAGTCAGGCGATTGCGGAGGGTGAAGTAGGTGAGGGGAACGACGAAGGCGATTCCGATGAACGGCCGAGGATGCGGTGTCCCCATTCCATGTAGAAGATGTTCTTAAACTCGTCAAGCGTGATCGAGTGGTTCAGCCTGCTTTCGTCAAACGAGCGCTGCAGCTGCAAAGTTACGGATCTACGTACAACTTGAACTCCGGAGTTGCCTTGTACTTGGTGAATTCGACTTCCCATTCTGCTTGTGAGAGAGGGGGTAGAACACCGGTGATGGGCCGCCATTCCGTGATGCTCAGACCGGACTCGGTGAGGCGGGTCACACCGCCCACGACGATGACAGCAAAGACGAGAACCGAGGAGAAGATGAGCCAGCCTGCGACCGGGGGAGGAGAGAGCACCGGAGCTTGGGCACAGAGGCAGCATTGCTGGAGAAGAACCGCGGGTCGAAGACGCGGGGACGACCGGTTCTCGCACCGAGCGTAATGTGCCTCCCTTGCGCCCATAGACTTGGCTGTCGCAGTAGACCACCCAATGGTCGACTGCCTGTTCCGAAGATGGATTTCGTGGGTAGTCTGGAGAGAACCTTCGACACACTCCGCTGGTGAAGTGCTCGTGTGCACGGTGGTCTTGAGATCGCTGCAGGTAGGGAACGCCCTCCAAGGCCCCTCCATAGCGAGGTGAACGACATCCTACGGCTGGAAGTCGAGTAGACACCAGAAAACCGGGCTACCTGAGGAAGTCTCAGAGGCTCATACTATGCAGGATGGGCGCAGGTTAGGAATGCGGAGGCCGGGAGTGGTCGAGCCGGATTTGAAGTCGAGCCCCCGTGGCTCGCGGTGGGCGGTCCCGACCAGCGTCTGCACCAACCCTCCGTCTCGCCTCCATGTTCGCGGTCGCTCTCGCTCGACGTTTAGGCGCAAGCCGCGCCCCTCGTCTACT
>NW_025955644.1:0-16766 GCF_022376445.1 Fomitopsis serialis
ACGCCCGTCCCATGCCGCTCGCAGAGGAAGAGGTAGAAAGCCATCAGATACTGCCGCCACAATCACATATATCAGTGGCCACTCCAGCCCGAAGACTTCTCTCTGTGATAGAGAGAAGCCTCGTATACGAAATACAACCACTTACCAATGCCTGTACTCCGCTGAGAGTCGGCTCCTCGAACACGGGACTCTGGAAGAGAGCCGCGCGCGCCAGTTGGTGGTATTTCTCCGCCTCAACGTTGTATGCAGGACGCGACAAGTCCATCAAGCTGCCGATGGCGAGTACCATGAACAGGAGCGCGAGTTGGTGGGAGAGCAAGGGATCATCGAGTGGTGGCGCGGTAGCGGAATAGAAGACGTTGAAGGCTTGTTCGTTGAAAGCCGCTGGGTCCACTGGATTATACCTAAACGCGCTAGTGAATGGACAATTCCGACGTGACAGAACAGAGTTACGTACATCCAGGCAGCATGTTGGTAATAGATCTGGCGCAATTCAGCGGCCTCATCGGCCGGCGGGAGATACCAGAAGAGTGAACGCAATTGTTCGAGTCGGCCCGAATCCGACTCTAGTGTTGGAGGAAGGTGGGACGCAACGGGGACCACGCTCGCCATAACGAGAATTTCTGGAGGAAGTAGCCGCCTAAGGTTATCTCTCCGGTTGTCCGATTCCTGCTCTCGAGAATTCTCGTTCTGTGTGTCTATATTAGCCCATGGGGGATGCCACCCCTGGATGACACGCTATCGTACCGTCAGGAAATACTGCGGGATGGGCATCACCCTGAGATTAGCTAGACCGAACGTGACCTAGATGGGCACGACATACCCAGGAACTGGTCGCCTGCCCGAAATAGCTCGTTCTTCCCGTATCGCTGATATGCAATGAACCGAAATTGTCGACTATGTCGCTTGGGTCGTCCTGAGGGTGCCCGTTGCCCGCGACGAGTTGCGCGAGGCCTTCACGCTGAATCGGTGCTTTGATCGTGAGGAGGTCATCTGCGAGGAGCGGATGTGGTTCTTGGGACTGTTGGGCATGTGATGTACGTAGGCCATCCTCGAGGTCGCGTATTCGTGATGACAAGGCGGCGACCTTCTCGTGCAGCTCTTGGGTAGACGCAAGAACGAATCTACTGAAGAAAGGTGAGCGGGCGCATCCCGAGCAGGCAACTTGAGATGGATTGACCGGTTTCCTTTCCCTGTGGTCAAAGAGCCTTGCGGGGAGATGTAGTGGATCACGCGCGTGAAGACCGCATCCACTCACCATCCGGGCAGATCGCGGAGCAGCCTCGTTTTATACAAGACCCGCAAGGGATCTGGCGGTCGCAGCGTAGCTTCAATCTAGATCGAGGAGGAGTCGGTTAGCCAACTTTTTCCGTATTGCGAACCCCCGACCTCGGTCGGATCGGTGCCCACCTTCGACATTCGGCGCAAGACAGGCGCGTTGCGCCTCGCTTGCGCTTCTTGGGGAAACCGGGTACCTCGCCGTTGCCCGAGGGGGGCGGCGCGACGAGGGAGGGGTCGGGCATGGGGGTGAAGGAGGTCATGAGCGGTGATGGGGAGAGGACAGGCGAGAGCTTAAGTAGGGAGCGACGAAGCTTGTACGACGGGCGTCTATATGTCCCGAAGAGGCAGTTGTGGCAGGTGTGATCTAGCGCAGGAGATCGTCCAACACGTGGCGATAACCCGTCTCACACTGACAAGCAGCGGCGAGCAGCTCTCCTCGCCCTCCCTGGCTTCATCCCCGCGGACTGCCCCCACTGCCCCCGCTTCCCCAGCGCGCTCGCAGAAGCCGCCACTCGCTGCCCATCACCCGCTGCACATCCCTGGCATGCGCCGGGCCTCGCTCGCCCCGATGCATCAGCGATATGCAGCTATCTAGATAGGGATCTATTGGTAGCCGGCCCAGCTCTTCCAAGGATCCTCCTCTTCCTCGTCTTCGCCACACTTCGCACTGCACCTCATTCAACTCGGCTGCCGACGTCAACTAGCAGTCCTGTGTCGCCCCGTATCGGCCCCAGCGGCGCAGTACTAACAATATACCAGTTCCTTGGTTCTCGGATCGATTTGTTGGTAACTAGTACTGTAGGCTTCGTTGCCCTCTCTATGGTTAGAACGTTCTCTTCCTGGTAGCGATTGACGGCACTCCGCTTTAATGTCGAACGCCCGCGATGGACGCCCGTACGCACCATGATGCCATCCCTCGCGCGCAAGCCTGTCCCGCGAGCGCCCTTCATTTGGGCCGCCGTTCGATCATCGCTGCGTGCGATCAGCAGTATTGGCAATGTGCTGCGCAATGTACCATGCCCGGTCACAGATTGTTACGATCATAATTACTGGAGATGAGCTGGGTCCTCGACAGCGCTCCCACCGGCAGCCGGGGGATCGTCGCAGAGGAAGCACGGAACTATCTAGATGAAAATGTAGATAGGCTACACGTCGAAGGCCAGACAAGGTACTACGCTTCGCTGCGTGCTGTGGCCGCGCATCGACCCCGACACCGTGGTTCTCTGACGTGCTTATCCGGTTGAGCGAAGCGCGTAGACAGACCGAGGGTAGACGTACATCTGGGCTGGACGTTTGACACCCGAAATTAGCAGATAGTGAACTTGGTAAAACAGGTGAGAGAAGTCACCGACAGGAATAGCTGCAACATCCCCAGTCTGCAACAATATTCAGCCGACTAAGTGGCTTCCCGGTCTTCTGGCTTCTCGTCATCGTCTACCGCTGGGCTCTGGCTGGGCTCGATGAATAGCGGCGTTGAAGCTATATAGCTTACTCGACGCCTGGTGTCCACGGCCGCCGCCGCTCGATGGATAGAACCATCGCCGCTGAAGGTTAGTCTGCATGGACGCAGCCTGCAAGAGTTCCCCGTCAGCGCTCACGAAGTCCCGGACCATCTAGATACACAACCTACGAAACGCCCCAGGGTTCCTTGCTTATCGGTTACAATCGGGCACAACTTCTCGCCTTCTAGCGCAAGTATCCTACTGCCGCTACCCACAACCCCAATTCCCATTCCTCGTTTCTGCAGTGAGCACCGCTGGAACCTCCCACCGAGAATCTAGATTCCATCGGGCTCACAGACATCCGGTCGTTACAATTATGTCACCAGCCACGAAACGGCATTTTAATTGGACTGACTTACACGTTCGAGACTAGACACGAATTGTCGAAGAGGCGGTGCAATACTGGACGCCCAGCTTGCATCCGCCGCGGAATGGAGAGCCGTGCGCGTCTCGACTTCATTGAAGACAAGCTTGCCCACCTACGCTAGCGTACGCGGGGCCGGATCTGCCAGTGGTCAGTTCGACGCGAAGGGGCGCCACCGACGCCTTCAGTCTGACAGCTCGAACACCCCAATAGAATGAGGAGAAGTCGGTCCGGTGCATCAATCCCTGTAACGGCCAGAGGTCTCCGAAAGTATTGGGACGTTAAGCGAGACTGGATGACGCAGACGGTAGTGCAGCTTTGCAAGGGTCAAGATTTTGGAGCAGAGTCGTGGAGGTGCTGTACGTAAGCCTCAATGGCAGTACCTGCAGAAGTCGCGGCGATCAAAGTGAATCGGCGATAGCACGCAGTTCACCAACGAAGTAGAGGAGAAATGTATGCGCTCGCTGCCCCACATCGTTCACTGACAGTGCCTCGTGCGACGTGTGTCAATTCTGGCAGGTCGCTGAGTGAGCACGAGAGAAGACGGTGGGACGGCAAGAGCGAAAGAAGGAAGCATATTCATGATCAAGTCTCCACGTAAACCGCAGGGCAGCAAACGGAGCCCCCCGCATTCAAATGTAAGACCGATCATGAAATCGGGCGAATCGGGTACATGTCTTCCCCTGAGCCTCACGGGAAGGAAGAAGCACCTCGCGGACATGCCTGTGAGATGGAAGAAGAACGGCTAGACTTAGCTTCTGCGACACCGAGCGCCCAGAAAGCGACTTGCCATACCACAAGCAAACGTGAATGGTATCGCCGACGGTGGCACGACAGGCACGATGCAGACCTAGACTGCATCCATGGGCGATAAGATGGGCCTACAGTGCACAATGTAAGTTCCCGGTAGCTTTGCGTTACGTTGCAGCCGCATGGATTCGTACCTGTCAGAGAGTCATGGGTCGGCCGTAGGCGGGAACGTCCGCTGTCGCGGATGCAACCTTTGAGCACGTCGTCTGCGCATTTCCGGTCGAGCGGCGTGGGTGGTACGCGAGGTCGTAAAAGGTGAATGCCGCGGACACCGAGCCCTCGATCGATTAGAAGCGGTGTCCGTCTGAGCGCAGCACGTCTGAGAGGGACGTTATCTCGATGCGGGCGATCCGCGTAGTCGGGCGAGAATCGTCATGATCAACGTTCAACGCAATGTTCCACGGAGATAGAGAGTAAGTGGTGGTCCAAGCGGGCACGCCCGTAATACAGTGGCTCACCGACTCGTGTTCCAACTCTCAGACGAACATGATGCGGTTTTGCCCATGCTCATGGGACACGCCCCCAAGGCACTGTGCACTAACGTTCAGTGACACTAGCAATGCCACAGGCACTGTAAGTCCTATTGAGTTTTCTGTATCATTGTGTGGAAGAAGCGCTCCGTTTCCGGCGGGGTGTATCACAGATACTCAGCATGAGAACTTCAATGAGGTGACTCACCTGACAAAACCGACGACCATCCATCATTTCAATGGCATCACCACTTATATACAACTAGCGAAATTCACCTAAAGTTCGGTAACCTTTGGGGGGAAGCTCTGGGCTGTTACGACGACTTGAAGGACAACGCCACGATGGGCGAATTTGGAGAGTCGCACAATCCGCGTCACCTGCCTAGTTGGGCGGGTTTGTGGTGCCCTGTTTGGCACCGATCTACCCGATCGCTATTTCTCCATTTTTCTCAGACGCTCGCTGGCAGCCAGCGTTGCACTTGTAGCCTCCGTCCATGATGGCGGTAGACTGTCTCTGGACGCGTTTTTGGATGGGTTTCCAAGGTGAGCATCGTTGCTTGAATCTATCTTATCAGGATGAGCCTTTTAGATGACGAGTCTGAAGCGGTTACGGCGAGGCTTCCTCGCCGTGGCTCACTTTGATGACCAACAAAGTTTATACCATTCATGCTTTACTGACTCTTCGTGTCTTGTTTTCTTTGGCCATAAGAATATGTTGGCTGACGTTTTCTGCTGTCTTTCAGGGACTGCAGGTGGTGATACACGAGGACCATGACACGTCTTTCCGAGTCGCTTAACTAAGGTAGTACTATGTATGTCCTGTCTGACGATACGTGCAGAATGCATGCCTCTTGTCAGCTGTCCCAACGAGTGGCCATCGCGACTATCACCATCGTCTTACCAGCAGCATTCCGTCATCCCCCTCGCCAGAGCTTTTGGGTCGGTCTCAAACCATGGCCAGTGTAACAACAAATGTATTGCCGGTGAGTCCCAAACCGTTTTGCCTTGAATGATGATACAACCTAGTCCAACTGCTGTCCGAAAGCACATATGTGGACACAACTACCTAGTTTCAGCCTTGGCTGATCTTCCTCATGCCGACCTCTTCCTCGTATGGCTCGTTAACTAACTCTGTCTTGTCCAGGAGCATGCAAGGCTGCAGCATGACCGTCTTAGGATACAGTCCTATAGGGACTTGTAATGTTCAAGCGGCTACTGCGGATGCGACTATGCCACGACATACGATGGTGAGTGTAACTTATCCATACCGTTCTCTGTCGGATGAAATAATCTTCGATGGGCGGACACGAATGCCCCCTGCCTACACCAAAGTCTCCTAGTGTACAAATTGGGGATGGGTTTGGGTGCCTGTTGATACACATCAACCAGCTGATTTTTGTGCTCTCTGCGTGTCGATCGTATTCATGCTTACTTACATTTACCTTCTAGGTCATGCTTATGGTGTGAGAAATACGGCGGGGAAGATCATAAGAGCTATTGCCTCGAGGCTCTGGTTCAATACACATGACGGGGTAGTCGCAATTGTACTCACTTGTATGGTCGTTCTCATCCGCTGTGAATTATATGTATCATTTATCCCATGTGTACCTTTAATACTGCAGGCGGAATCTGGCATATCCTTCTCACCCTATGCGACGATGACCAGCTGAACAACGTCATGACTCCCTGACGCATCCCCGATGCACGAACCGTGTTGTGGCAACGCATACGCGCGCCAACCTCGATCTTGTGGTGCTGCAAGCCGCGCTCACAGTTCACACGTATGGCTGGCCCTACCCAAGGTGGTGGCGTAGAACCGTGGCGCTGCCGTACAGCTTTGGCCTTTCACGCTGAACACGCCGTATCGTCGGCTCATCAGTACATACGTGAAATTATGCAGAATGTATGGGGCGGCGGTTAGCCGGGGTCAGCTCGCACTGAATAGAGATATTTATCTCACAATGCCGACGGGCCCCGGCTATCGACGCTCCTTCACCCCCAATTCATTGCCGCCTCCACACTCGCCACTACTCTGCTCTACTCGCAACCTTCTCACGGCGGCTCACGCGATCCCATCCTACTCTCCTCACCTCGTCAGGCGTCGTATCCGCGCAGCATTCAAGTTGGGTACCGCGAATCGCGACGATAAGCCTTTAGCGATGATTTACATTGGCAATCCTCATACGCTCGTTCACCTGCCTATCCTGTGTGCCATGAGCGTACATCCTGCCTGTATGTGCACGTGGGAGGAACTGCGCTCGACATTGCATGTTGGGCCCCATTGTATCATGAAGGCTATGCCTCATTTTGTCTCTCTGGTTGTAGTTCCCTGATCAGACCGCCCGCAGGCCCGCGCGAGTGGTGGCGCGTAGCGCGGAACATGATAAAGTATAAGTATCAGCAATAAAGCGAGAACTATTTGGTCTACGACCTTGAACTCACTTCTCCCTGTCGTTGACGATCCTCCGGTTCAACATGTGGTGACATTGGCACGTTGGATTGGACCTTCGCTCAGCTAATAGCCATGATCTCTACACTCGCGCTAATGCCTGCAGTGGCTCATATCTTCGCGTCCAAACGGCACGTCCCCGCCTACGGGCCTCCCAGGTACCTTGACCCCGCGTCTTATCTCACTTTGCGAGCACTCACACTGCATCCACCGGCCTAACCCCCCCTTTTCTCCCCCGCGCTGGGCGCAACCGCGAAGGCGGCAGATATTCGGCGTATCCTCCCATCCGTCTTTGCTGAAGGCCCCTCCGAGTTCGGGTCTGGCAGTGCATGCCAGTGAGTCGACTGGAAATCCAACCCCACGGCGCCCCTCAGGCTGCCAGTGCAGGTTGATTCGGCGGCTACGATAGCCCAACGACCACGGCATCAAGGTTGTTTCAGTCATATCAATAAAGTAGAACCGACAGAAGGATACGGGTCCGGTGTGAGATGCAACTTGGCAGAAGTGGCCGTTCAACGTTCAACATTCTGCCACCTTTATTCAAGTGTGTCGCGGCCGTAGTGTACCGATCACATCTGAGATGGTGAGATCGGGCCGAGGCGATCTCCCCGTTTCAGAGCTTCAGAAAGCCGTCCAACTTGCTCGAGCACTCGCCATTCGAACTTCGTTTCTTTCCATCGTACAATTTACCCAGTAAGTGGACGACGATAGTCACGACGATCGTGTCTCGATTAAACCAGCGCCGCAGGCGTCGGTACTGAACGCATGCTACTCCTTAGGCAATTTGCTCCGAGACCATTTAACTTTGTCACACCTTCAGACACCGCACCATGCCCCTTGCAAGAAATGAGGATGACTGGTCGGACTCCGACGATGACGACCTCTCCGACATCGAGACGAACGTGCAGCTCGGCCTCTCCGACGGACCGATCGAGACACCCGAGGACCTGCGCGATGCGCGCGTATCGCGACTAGGCGGCCATCCTGTACGCACTTCTCATCATGTAAGATTCCCTCACATCCCAATACATGGTCCCTCCCTCTTTGCATCGATCGATGCGTGCAGGTGTTCCTCAGCTCGCCACCACCGCCTGCGACCTCCGCTCAATGCAAAACCTGCGGTGAACCCATGTCTTTGCTCGCGCAAGTTTGGTGTCCCCTCGAGGAGAGCCCGAATGATCGCGCGCTGTATGTGTGGGGATGCGGGCGAGGAGCATGCCAGAAGAAGGACGGCAGGTGAGCACGCTGTGCGTCTCTCACTGTGTTACCCCCACCATGTGTTCATCGTACTTGTTCCTCAGCGTGAGAGCATGGAGACAGCTGAGGTACAACACAAAGTACGCGGAGAAGCTAGCAAATAAGGCCGAGAGACAGAAGGCAAAGGAGGAATCGGAGCGCAAAACCGCCGAAGAGGCTGCTCGTCGTAGCCTGCCGAAGGCGAACCCTTTCTCGGTAAATTCTGAGGCACTCTCCACGCCGCTTCATCTGAAAATTATGCTTAGATGAAGTCAACTGCTGCATCAAACCCCTTCGACCTGGGATCCCAAGTATTCGGGAATACACCAACACCAACAGAGCCGAATGATGCTTCCTCCCCATCCGAAGAGGCTGTCAGTGACGAGGAGGACGTTCAAGAACCCCACGAAGACGCAGATCTTGCTGCCCGCCTGGCAAGCACCACGCTCGACGATTCGAAATGGACGGAAACGCCCGCGTACGGCGCGCTCTACCTATCCACCACGGCGGAATACCTTCCACCGGCGAAGAAGGTCAAGGTGCCCAAGGGTGCCGAGGTTGACGAGGACGACGAGGGCACAGGAAAAGGCAAGGACGGAGGCTGGGCGCTGGAAGGCTACGAGAACTCGATTGAAGTCGATCATGCATTCGAGCGCTTCACCAAGCGAGTAGGCTACGAAGGCGGACAATGCATACGGTACGTTTTCGCCTGCCTGCCTGCCATCTTGGCCTCAACGCCATATCTCACGGTGCTAGATATGAGCTGGGAGGGACGCCACTCCCATTCGCGAGCGATGCCGTGTTCGACAAGCTCTTCCCCGCACCGATCGGCCCTCCTCTCCCCGTCACTAAACCGGACTTCATGGTCGTCCCCGTTCAGAAGCGTACCTACACGCCCGCATCAATCCCGGCGTGCCCTCACTGTGGCGGCCCACGCGCATTCGAGTGTCAGCTCATGCCAAACCTCATCAACGTCCTCCGCGCGTCGACGAAGACGGGCGAGGGGAAGAAAAAGCTGAGCGATGAGGAGCGGCGGCAGCAGGTGATGAAGGAGCTCAAAGGCGAGGGTGCGGAGGGAAGGGTAGGCATGGAGTGGGGGACGTGTATGGTGTTCTCGTGTCAGAAGGACTGCTCGGACGAAGCCGCTCGAGGATGTTGGCGCGAGGAGCTCGTCCTCGTGCAGTGGGATGACTAGCCGGAGTGTATGATCCAATTACAGTCAGTCAGATCGTGTAGCGAAACATCATGTAGCGGTAGCCCAATCCACAGAAATGACAATTGTCATGATCCCGTTGCACTGCAAGCTACACGCCAGTTGGGAGCCGCACTAAGACAGGGTATATGTTCACTCTAGACGATACATAACGATCTCAAAGCATTCAAGAAAAATCAGCACAGTAGGACAAGAGATGCGCACACTCGCAAGTGTCAGCCCTTCGCGCCCACAGTCGTGGCGGCAACTCGCCGGCGCTTATTCCCTCTCCGGATCTCCATGAGGTCATGCTCGACATCCTGGTCCTTGACCGTGTTCAGCAGCATCAGGCTCTTCCCAAGCCCGCCCAAGGCCTGCGCCTCGCGGCCACCTCCCTCGCCCTCCGCTTCCCGTTTCCTACGGCTGCCGCTCCCGCCCCGTACGCGTACCCGGAGGTGTGGCTGAGGTGCGTCGATGTGAGCGGGAGCGGGAAGGGCGAGGGGAGCTCGTCGACGGCGAGCGAGTGCGGATTGAGGAACGGCCCGGAGGTTATGGGCCCTGCGGGGATCGCCCCGAGGGAGGCGGCGCCGGGGGCGGCGGCGGAGAGCGGCGTAGAGGGTGGCGAGGTCCCGCCGCCGAGTTTGTTGCGCAGCTTGCGGGTGTTATGCGTGCGCGACTGCGAGTCGAGCCCGGTCTCTGCGTCGCGACCGTCGGGTGAGCATCCAGACGTAGAGGTCAGCACACTGAGGTAGACACGCACCCGCCGCCGGCCCGTCGCTCTCCTTCTCCTCCCTCGCCCGCCGCCGCCGCTCCTCGATGCCCTCCAACAAGCGCTCGCGGATGCGCTCCCGGCCCTTCTGCCACTCCTCCTCGACCCGCTCGCGCTCCTCGTCGTACGCGGTCTGGATGACCTCCACCCCGTGCTTCTCCTGGAACACGAGCTGCGCGAGCAGGGCGGAGCGCTCGAGCGAGAGGGGGTACAGCCGCAGGTTGTACGCGGGCAGCGTGTCGGGGTGCATCGAGAGCTGTATGGAGGCGTGGTGCAGCTCCCCGATCAGCTCTGCGTAGTGTCTGCCGACTATCCTGGTGGGGTGGACGGAATTGGTCGGGTGTTCACGCCTGAGGGGGGCACGGGAGACTCACTCGTCGCGGCGGTCGTTCAGCTCCCTTCCAACCACTTTCCCGACCATCTCTTTCCGCCTCTTGTCTTTCTTCGCTGGGTCGTCGACCCCGTTTCCTTCCACAACCATCAGTGCAAAGAATTTGTGACAGCGTACAGAGCGCATACCATGTATCCGACTCGGCCCCGCCGCAGGCTGGTGCTGGTACGAAGTGCCCACCTCCACGATCTCCGCGCTCGCCGCCGTGCGCGACTTGTGCTGGGCGGGGTAAGGAATCGCAAACGCCCCTAGTTGCGGGGGCATCTCTACAGAGTGGGGCGGAGTGTGTGCAGCTGGCTGGAGAGGTGGCTGGATGTGCGGCAGAGCGGCGAGCCTCGTTCTGTGGACGCCCCCCCGCGAAGGCGGACACAGATCGAGCGTGCAGATCTGCACACGTGCACCGCGAGCGCGTCGCGTCTCTGGCGTCTAATTTGCCTTCGTGCTCGTTGGCCCGGTCCGCGTCCGGTGCGACTGACCAGCTTCGCCGTAGAGGATCAGTACTCAGTACTCAGTAGCAAACCCCATTCTCGAATCGCGCATGATGATGAGCGTTCTGCGCCGATATCGCAATAGGATTTACTACTCGTGTCTGTGAGCAAGTACAGCGTATATATATAAGAGCTGGGAGTTCATGTATGTATGCGACGGTCTGCGTATCATATCGTATCGTACTTTCATTCTGCACAGAACATCATTACACGTCACAACAAACAGAGACAACATTCAGATATCAACGAAACCTCAACGAAACCCAGAGAGAGGAGATCAAACGACGAAAACCCACGTATACGGATCTAATATCAGGCTTTAACGGACCGCACACCCCAGGCCTCAGTCACCGAGCGCGCTGACGCTTCCGGTGCTGGAAGCTAAAGCGAACTCGTGTCGGGCCGGGTCGTACGCATGCGCCCAGTCCTTCATGAACGGACGGTACCCTCCACCGATGGACCTCGGGCCGCCAGCAAGGCTGGTGCGAATGGAATGCGGGTTGCCAAAGGCGGGCGCAGGCGGGTTCCACAGGCTCTGCGCGCGATTGGGCCTACTAAGGGGATACGAAGTCAGCTACCATACGTATACATGAACAGGAGGAACAACGCACTTGCTGCCCAACGTCGGGCGCATCGACAGCTGCGCGAAGCTGCTGGGGAAGAGCGGGTGCCCAGGACCGCGTTCCGCAAGCGCGTCATATGGCGTGTCACTGTCCTTGTCGTGGAACGAGTGCGAGCGGGGGATCGACATCGGGCTGATGGCGGGGCTGCCCAGCGGCATCGGCGAGGGCGACCCTGCCGGGCTCGCAGGATAGACCGTCCCGGGCGACGCGGGGCTCGTCAAGAAGCGCAAACCGTGTACCTCCGGGTCGAGCGTGTCGCTCGCCACGGCGCTCTCGGCGTCCTCATCGTCCTCGTCCTCCTCGCGCACCTCGCAGAGTTCGTGCGTTGTGTGCGGGTCGAGTGCGGACGACGTCGGCGGGTGGTCGTGGCTCTGCGCGAGGACGGGCTCGATCAGGATCATCTCGTCGCCCTCGAGATTCGGCGAGGCGGGATTCACGGCGAAGGACGGGCTGGGCGACTCGATGACTGCGGAGGACTGTTCGCCTTCGCTCTCGATGGAAGTGGTATCGGCCTCTGGCTCGACAATCAACGGCAAATCTTCCTCCTCGACGTCGAGCTCGTGCGGGACGCCGAGTGCGCCCTTGATGCGCTCCCATATGAGCTCACTCTTGGATATGATGCACGCGCGCGCCTTCATGACCCACTGTACGTCATCCACGGCGTCCCGGTCGACATTCTTCAGCCAGAACTCGAGATCGGCATATGTCCATTCCACGGGGTCCTTCTTCGTCAAACTCTCCACAGACTCGGCGCCATGTGGCTTGCGCGAGTCGGCGGGGTAGGTCTGGGCGAGGAGGGCGAAAAGCTTGGCGGAGGGAGGCGTACACATCAACTGGGACACCTCGAAGGGTCTGTCGACGAAGGGGACGAAGACTGAATCCGGGAGGGGCGTAAACGAGACCGGGGAAGGGGTCCCAGCTGAGACCGGGCTCCCACTCCCAGGGGCAATGGCTGGACGCGGGTTGCAGGAAACGCGCGCGACGTCGACGAGCTGCTCCGGCGAGAGCTTGTTTGCGTGGGCCATGGAGCCGGAGTAGCGGCGGGAGATGGAGCCGGGGGAGTGAGGGCGCGCGCGGGGGACGCAGTCGGGCTGCCGTCCCTGGGCGGGCCATCTTTACTGGCAGGGGTGAAAGACGAGAAGGCAAAGCTCATGCGGCCGGTCTCGCCCTTGCCGCTGGAGGATGTAGAGCTGATTGAGGCGTTGCTGCCGACGCGGCGGTGTCTGCGCTGGTTGTTGCTGTCCTCGTCCTCCTTGGGGACACGGACGATGGTGAGCCGGCTGGAAGTCGCCCTGGAGGGGTTGTTGTTGATGCCGTTGTGGGCGCCCCAGGGGTCGGAGGCGGCGACGGAGCCTCTGCGGGCAGAGAGCCTGCGAGAGCGGGTGGGGCTGAGGGAAGGGCTGCTGGAGGGCGACGCGTCGGAGAGGCTACTCATGGCGGGCGAGGATCAGCTTCCGGATGGCGGGGCCCCACGGGGATGTTGTACGCGAACAGGTCGGGATAGTGGATCAGGGGGACGGACGCAGTTGCTGGAGGACGGAGGAGGGGTGGCTGGGAGGCTGGGGGCTGGCGGGTTATAAGGGGAAGGGCGTTGCAGTTGGGACGGAAAGGGGAGGAGGGGCGCATTTCCGCGAGTGGAGGCCAGATGGAGACGATGGAATGGTGTAGATCGATAGCCACCGTACGTACGTCAAGAACGGTCATTCCCCAGCCAGATCCAGTCCCCCGGCCCAGACCATCCCCGCGACCAGCCACTCTGCCCCAGCCAGGCCCCGGATATCCCAGCACCTGATGCCCCGCCACGCGTACCGACTCCTAATACGCAACCATTACGCTCGAGTCCATCAATCGCCCGCGGCAGCAGTACGAACAGATGCGAGACGGGTCGTCAAAGAGACTCGCGACACTGCCCGCTGCGAGGAGCGCATATTGAGCGGCGGGGACGGTTGGTGGGACGAGCATACTGGGAACATTCGCAGGGCGCGCCCACAAACAAAGGACAACAGCAACGCCACAGCCTCGGGCGGATGAGCGCGGTCTGGTAGCACTGCAGCTCTGCGTAGCAAGTGCCCTGCGTACATTCCCCACAGCCCTCTGCGGCCTCTAATTGCCTCTGTGGATGCCCCTGCTCGTGCAATCCTCGCCCTAGAGTCGACCCCCCCCCTCCCCCCCCGAGCCACCCACAACATGGACCGGCAGCGACACTCCGCCTGGGCCCCGCCCCCACAGCGGCCCACCGGCACTCCTGGATGGAAGACTTTTGACTCGTATGAAAAGCCTCACACCGCGAGGACGGCCAGCTGGCTGGCCAGTCTCACTCCCGGTTCAGCAAGGGTTTCCTTCGCTTCTGGCAAGCACCCTTGGGAGAGCTTGGACTCGCTGCATGGCAACACCTCAATCCGTCTCCGCAACTTCAAGCGCACCGTCCTCCGCCGCTTCTCGTCCTGGACTCAGAATGGCCTCTCAAGACCAGGTTCCCTGCGCTCGAACTCGTCGTCCATCGCGCCCGCCGTATCCCCGACCCTCATCCCCTCCGTCTCCACCGTGCAGTTCGTCCTCCTCTGCGCGCTCTGGTATGCCACCTCCGCCCTCTCGTCCAACACGGGCAAGGTCATCATGACCGAGTTCCGCTACCCGATCACCCTCACCTTCGTGCAGTTTGGTTTCGTCGCCGGGTACTGCCTCCTCTTCATGAGTCCCGCTGTTCGCTTCTCGAATTTCCGGAGTCCGACAAGGGCCATATTCGACAGCACGGTGCCCATGGGTCTCTTCCAGGTCGGGGGGCACATATTCTCTAGCATGGCAATATCTAGGATACCTGTCAGCACGGTGCACACAATCAAGGTCAGTGATAGAGCCGTTCTTTCGCTATTTCTTAGCGTGTTGCATTGTCAGAATTTCCTGCTCACTCGAATGGTTGTAGGCCCTATCTCCTCTCTTCACCGTGGCAGCTTACGCTCTGCTGTTCGGTGTGCGATACTCGGCGAAGACCTACGTCTCTCTTCTGCCGCTGACAATCGGCGTCATCTTGGCCTGCAGCTCTGACATGTCACTCTCGAACGCTATGGGCCTCCTCTGCTCGTTCGGGTCCGCACTAATTTTCGTCAGCTCCAACATCTTCTTTAAGAAGGTCATGCCCTCCAACAGCACCGTCTCCTCGCACAAGCTCGACAAGCTCAACCTCCTCTTCTACTCGTCTGGCATGGCCTTCGTGCTGATGATCCCCATCTGGATGTACTACGACCTCCCCGCGCTGCTCACGCTGTTCAACGACCCCTCGCACGTCGCACACCCCTCGCACGGGCACGGCCACCACTCCGTCGCCTTCGCCTTCTTCGCGAACGGCACCGTGCACTTCGCGCAGAACATCATCGCCTTCGTCCTCCTCGCGCAGACGTCGCCCGTCACGTACAGCATCGCCTCGCTCATCAAGCGCGTCGCCGTCATCTGCATCGCGATCGTCTGGTTCGCCCAGCCCGTGCACGCCCTCCAGGCCGGCGGCATCGCGCTCACCTTCGCCGGCCTCTACATGTACAACCAGGCCAAAGGCGACGTCGAACAGGGCGAGCGCTCCATGCGCCGCGTCGCCGCCGCGCGCAACCTCGAGCTCCCCAGCACCCGCTCGGAGCTCCTCTCCCCCGCGCCCACGCCGCCCCCGGGCGCCGCGGTCAACACCCCCGTCGGGATCACCTCTGGGTTCGGCCGGCCCCGCGTCGCGCCCACCGCCGCAGCTCCGCCGTTCGCGCCCCCACCGCGCGCCCCCGCACACCCGCATCCGCATCCGCAGACGTACGCCGAGCCCGCGTCGGCACCGGCGCCCCACCAGCCCGTCCCGTCGTACTCGCAGACGCACCAGACGCCGAACCTGCGCATCAAGGTGACGCCCGCGCCCACGGACGAGAAGCCCGGTGTGCAGGGCTCGCCGTACGAGCTATACCCCTCGCCCCCGCCCTCGCTCGACTCGCCCCCGCCGGGCACGGACAACGCCGCGCCATGGCCGCAGCCCCAGACGCAACCGCACCCGCACCCGCACCCGCAGATGCAGCGCAGAGGCTCGATGGCGGCGGGCCACGGCCCCCCGCGGCACCACGAGCCCGCGCCCGCGCGGAGGGCGACCGTCGTCGCATGACCGACCAGCACGATCTCGGACCCCGCGAACGGGCAAGCCTCCGAGGCTCGTTCAGACAGTCGCATACTTATCTCTACGTCGATCCATGGACCGCCCATATAGACTTTACGTAGACCGCATACCACCACGACCGCGCGACGACCCACAGGACCCAGAGACGACCACGCCTTTCTCTTCACCCTTGCCCTGCGCGCCCGCAGACGGAGATGGAGCGCTCCCTCCCCCGCTCGAGGGCGCGCGCTGCGTTCCTTTTGGTTTCCATCTCTAGATGCTGGTGCGGCAGAGCGGACTGTAAATTTATTTCGTCGTGCGGATTCTCGTCGTTCTCCCATCTCTTGCTTACGCTTACGGTACTCGAACATCTTCTCTTCGACTAGTCTTGGGATGTTACACTCATCTCGGTTTTTCCTCACTCTATGTATGCGACGGCTTCTCGTCCTCGCGAACGAACTAGTGGAGGGAACATGACGGACATTCCGTGCACAGGCACACTCCGCTGTGTCTGAATGAAACGTGTGCAAATCTACAGAGAAATACACTACTGGATACAGCAGAATCCTAGATGCGTTAATAGCTACATCGTCGATCCGGAACCCAGAGGAGAAACTACAGTAAGTATGGAAGACAAATCAAGATCCTGGTCCAAGGATAAAATATGCAAGACGTCGATAATAGGATATGCGTCACGGAACATAAGAAAATGTGTGTTGGGTGGGACGTCAGGATCGCCACGCGTTTCTGCCGCTGATGACGAGGCCGCCATCGTATTTGCGGACAACCCAGCCGTCCTCTTCCAGCGCGCTCCTGACGGCAGGACCCAGAACGCCGATGCCGTTCGCGGAGTGCATCCCCCGCCCGGTGATAATCCGCAGGGGTTTCGCTGAGGGAAATGCGTCAGGACGACAACACGTCTCAACGAAGCTGTCCACTGACCCTGAGTTGATCCTGAATCGCGTAGCACGTCTCTCACTATCTGGACGGCCTCCACGACTGTGGTGCCGTGTAGGTCCACGGTGTCCCCGTGTGTAGAAGATAACCTAGCCAGAGATCAGCACTCGCCAA
>NW_025955645.1:0-16643 GCF_022376445.1 Fomitopsis serialis
CAGATGCCGGCCCTACTGGCTGCCTTTAGGGTGCAATCACTTTGTGAGGAATCCGGCTCCTCGGTTCGTTGGCGCGGGTGAGCGTCGGAAACACATGGGGAGTTGATGGTCGGACGCGGAGGTGAGCACAAGCGTCCTCGTATCGAAGCTTCCTACAGCCCGGAATATGTACAGTACTTCATCCTACGGTACGCGGTGAGCCACTCCGAGGGTCGTAGGCGAAATGTAAGCGAGATTAGAGCATGAACGATGGGGAATGAGTGGTGGCGGTGGCACAGTAGCCGCTCCGGTACCACTCCGAGTCCGAGTACAACATAGACGGATCATGAATGAGTCTAGAGCGAGCCGAAGGCGAGTCAGAAAAGAGAACAGGAAAGGAAAAGAAAAAGAAAAGAAAATATCTATTCGTCAGGCGCTCGTGCGATGTATCCAGGCGCCTACGCATCCCTTGCACTTTGGGACTCGGACGCACGTACTCCAGCTGAGCCCGAGTACGGTGAGGTGTCAGTGCCCGGTGCCGAAACCGTAACATCCGAAACCGTAACATCACTAAGTTACCGATCGTACGTCGAAAGTATGTATACGGTTTTTGAAGAATTAGAGGATGGAGACGTCGCATTTTGGGCGGCATTGCCTCCTACCATGCCTGCCTAAAATGCACATGCGTGAGTGCTCAATCACAGTGAAAACCGGACCTGCCCGAACTAAGCTGACACCTGCCCGGAAAAGGTCTTGACAGCTGCTGTCAACGACTACACTACGGGCAGCTCTCGGTTGACTGGGGGCAGGCAATTGAAACACGGCCTTAACGCATAACCTGCCCCAACCTGCCGAGAGCAGGCGTCTTAGTCTGCGGGCAGGTCTGGGCAGCTGGGGGCAGGTCCGTAATCTGCTATAACCTGCTGTAAACTGCCGTCGATTATAATGCTACTACACTAATATACATTGCACTACTACTACGCCTCCCGGCCTCCCGCCCGCTCGTCCTCGTCCGTTCGCCCCCCATTCACTACCTGCGACACGCTCGTCGGCTGCGTTTGCATGCGGGGCACTGGCCCTACGCGCTCGCAGTCGGCGTGTGTTGTACACGCCCTGTCCACCGTCGCCGTCTCCTGTGTGTCGCTCGCGCGCGCGGCTCGTTCGTCAACCGCGCTTGCGTGCTGGGCATTTGCCCTGCGCGCTCGTGGTTGTCGTGCGTGCGTCGCCGCCCAGTTGTGGTCCCGCCCGGTTGTGGTCCCGCCCGGTTGTGTACACGCCCGCCCACCCGATTGTGTGCCTCCTCGGCCTCCCTTCCGCTTACCTGTGTGCGCGTTCGTCGACCGCGTCTGTGCACTGGACATTCGTCCTCCGCGCTCGCAGTTGGCGTGTGTTGCGCACGCCTCGGCCCTGTCCACGTCGCCGTCTTCCGTCTTTTGCTGATCCCCGCGCGATCCGTTCATCGGCCGTGCTTGCATGCTGGGCATTGGCCCTGCATGCTCGCGGTCGCCCTGTGCGTCGGCCCGTCCGCGCGCCGCTTGTTCGTCGGCCGTGCCTACACGCAGGGCATTGGCCCTGCGTGCTCGCCGTCGTCGTGCGCGTCGCGCTGCACGTCACCGCGTCCTGTGCTCGCTGTTAGCGAGCCCTTTCGCGTGTGGCTAGACTCACCTGGCTCTGGCCCTCGACCTCGCCCTCGACCTCGCCCTCGCCCATCCCCGCCAGCCGTTCATTCGTCCCCGCCGTCCGCTCGTCGTTCACGCTTGCCGTGTATTCGTCGTCCACACCTGTCGTGAGTTCGTCGCTGCGCCCAGGCCCGCGGTGTCTTCGTCGGCTAGGTTTGCGTGCGGGGCCTTTGCCGTGGGTGCTCGCCGCGCGCGTGTGCACCGTGTTGCTGTGCCTGAGGCCGTTCGCGAGTCGACCTGGCGGATGGAGGGGGGCATGCCTCAGATTCCCTGCGAGTTTGGACGCTCGCGGGGTTGCCTCTTTTGGCAATACCCGTACGAGGGCGCATTTGGCGGACACCGGGCGTGCGGGATTGCGCCGGAGTCCCGCAGCGTCTGTTCGCATCGCCAGACCTAGAACAGCGTACTCGAGAGCATCATGCAGCGGCGACAACGGGTCGAGCGCTAGGCTCCGCCAGCAGTTTTGCGGCGACGTGTCGTAGTTCTGTTTGACTCGGACTAGATCTGCACGCCAACCCAAGGGTCAGCAGATAGCTGACTAGTACCGGAAGGCATTGTACCCCACGGGCCGCGCGAAGTTGCCGTTCGCACAACCCGGACTCACCCTCAGGCTCACCCTCGCTCGCCCGTGCGGCACATGCCATCGGCTGCGGCACTACAGCCCATCCACCCCGTCGCGGGTCATGATCCTACGTCTGAAAACAAAGGAGAGCTGGTGCGACACTCTTTGTAATGTACTACTCACTCACACACTCCTGGCCGCCTGCAGCCCACCCGCCCACTCGCCCTGCGTGCGTTTGATACGATTAGAGTGATTCAAAAAGTCGGAAGGGAGTGCGTGCCTATGCACGTCGTGGAATAAGATATCGGCGGATGTCGACGTGGCGGTGTGAAGCGAAGGCCGTCTGCAGTCGGAAAGACTTGGAGTCTCTCGAGTCTGCATGGCGTCATCGGAGGTCGGGCGTGCAAGTCACGGGGTCGGGAGGTGGATGGCTCAAGGAACTGGGCGGAGCGCGGAAGGCTAACGTGGACGCGTTAACGCACAAGTGAAGAGTGTTAGCGAAGCTAAAGAGACTTACGCGTACGGCTTACGATCGAGGCGTTCATGTTAACGAGATGCGGGGTGGCATTAAAGCACTAAGGCGGACGGCCATAGCGCGTAAGCGAGCTAAGATCGTGTCTAAAGTTACAAAACGCCATTGAGAGACGCCGATAGAACCAATGCGGCAGGTGGGGGCAGCTCGGAGCAGGTGGAACACGTCAAATGGCTGTCAAGGCCTGCTCCAGGCAGGCCCTGGCTTAGTTCGGGCAGGTCCGATTTTCACTGTGGCTCAATACCCACGCAAACTCTGGCATTACGTGGAAGCCCTAGTACGTTCGCCGCGCAGCCAGACCGTCCCCGTGACTTGCTCGTTTCCCGTAAGTATCGTCCAGTTTGAGAGGATGCTACATATATGATTATTGATCAATCCACTTATTGAGCACTACAGTCTGCGACGGCCGCGACGGGGGTGGCGCGCAACTCTGAGCGACGCGACACCGTGAGGGGCGCTGAGGGACTTAGAGGCCGAACGCGCAGAGCGCGCTGACACGATGAGCCGACGCAATCGACTGTCAGCGACATCCGACGCGATCGCATCCTTATCGGGATGCATCCCGAAAAGGCAAGGAGTGGGCGGGCTTAGCATCCCCGGGCCCATCAACAGCACTGGGAAGTTGGCAACTCCCTTTTTGCTCTACGCGTCCTACACACGTTTGAAAGAACAGTGCTGTGCGGTGAGAGCACCAGTAAATGGAAATACTTCACTGCATCTAATCATGGTTCTTTACTCGCAGACCAGATATTCAGGCCTTGACGGCGGCGCCAATGAGTTGAATACACGACGCTGGCAACGCAGGTACATTCACAATCCGCGTATCTTGAACTTAATGTGTTCATGCTTTGATGGTGTAGACAAATATTCCTCTGCAACTGGCTATGCATCGATCGGCAGCTAGAGAGGCGACATCATCTCGAAGACATCCTAAGCCGGATGACACTATAAGCACACTTCAAGACGACTTGGTTCGGCGAAGAGGCGCGCTACAGGAGCAAGGTCTTTGTCTGGTATTCCAGAGCCCGCCCCATGCATTGTCTCTGCCTGCCGCCGACGTGGCGGAGGTTAAGGGCGAGTCGAGGGAAATCAACGCGGGTGCCTTCGGGCTCGAATACGACAACCCGCACAACGCGCCTCTCCTTCAGTACGAACAATGGCTCCACGAAGGCTATGTTGCACTCGAGACGCCAATGAGGAGCCAAGATATATTGGTCGCTACGCGTGCGGACGTAGTTCGGATGGACTTCTCGACAGCAATCCAGGACGTCGAGGCGTGGAGACGCGCTGAGTGGGAACGACAGCGACTAGCTGCGCGAGAGGATTTGCAGACCCAGAGACATGACCTCCCGGGAGAGAGGACGAACATCAACACAGGTTCGTGCCCAGAAGATCGTGTCCTCCAGCTGAGCTGACGCACACAACATAGATTCATACGTCTTCCCGCGCACTCTATCGTTTCACCCTTTGGTTTTACTCTGTAACCTCATCGTTGCGGTCCTCCATCTGCTCTGCGGTGTATCAATCAAACGCTGCGGGTTTTTTCTGAGTGGCTTGCAGCTACTCCTTTCATTGGCACCCACGTTCACCGATCAGCCAGACGTTGCAACTCGTAGCCCCGAATACCTCCGCATCATCTCCCATATATCACAGGACGTCCGAACGGTCATCAGCGACTTGTCTATATCACCGAGCACCAAATCCTACGTCTGCTGTCCTCAGTGTTTCGCCATCTATGCGCTTGGAGGCGGAGCAGGCTACCCGGATCGCTGCACTAAAGCAACAGTGTCTAGTGGGGATATGTGCGGCGCTGAGCTGCGCAGAACGCGCCTGATCAATGGCCGTTTGCGCTCTTTTCCTGCCCGCCAATACGTCTACCACGACTTCAAGCAGTGGTTGGCGCGCCTTGTATGTCGCCCTGGGATGGAGGAGATCATGGATCGGACACTAGTCGACGCGTTACGACAGAGACCACCAGAAGACTCGACGATTGAAGACTTCTACGACACTCAGACTCTCCGTTCCCTTGTTGATCCCGACGGAGAGAAGTTCATTCGAAGTGATACGACTGAGGGTCGATTCGTCTTCAGCATTTGCATGGACGGTTTCCTACCAAGCGGCAAGGGCAGCAATGCCTCTGTCTCCGTTGGGGCTATCTATCTCGCTTGTCTCAACCTTCCCCTGTCCCTGCGCTACAAAGAAGAGAATCTATACCTATGCGGGATTATCCCGGGTCCAAGCCACCCATCGCAAGAAGCCATTAATCCGATGTTGTCCCCCCTCGTGGATGACTTTCTCGACGCGTGGTTCCAAGGAATCCGTTTCTCCAGCACACCATGTCACATGACAGGGAGGACGGCGCGATGTATGATCTGTCCACTAGTCTCCGACTTGCTCGCAGCGAGACAGATGGCCGGGTTCTCTGGCCACGGGTCCAGCCTTTTCTGTTCGTATTGCTTTCTCAAGCTAGAAGACATCGACAATCTAGACTGGTGGACTTGGACGCTGCGTACAGGTGCCCAGCAGAGGGACGCGGCAGAACGCTGGAAGACTAGTGACGACCCGGACGAACGTGCCCGAATATATCAAGAACACGGCATTCGCTGGTCCGAGCTCATGCGCCTACCATACTGGGACCCTATAAAGTTCACAGCTATTGATCCAATGCACGCTCTTCTGCTCGGGTTGTTACATCGTCATTGCAGTATTGTGTGGGGGATGGATTCTAGGTACAAGGATGGGCTCAGTGGCCGTGCGGGCGACCCCGCAAAGAATGCGCCCACGGACGACCAGATGCGCGAAGCCCATCTCATGGCTCGGACAGGAACTGATCGGGACATTGAACGTCTTCCGAAAGAAGTATCGCGCATCTTGTGCAAGGAGCTGAATCTCCCATTCTCTGGCCGGGTGGGCAAGTTGCATGCGCGCCTCTTTGTACATGTATGTACCGCATTATCACGTCGCGGACCATGCGCTCACGCAAGTCACAGAGGAGAGCAATGGGATGGCCTGTGGATCAAACCAACATTGCTCGACAGAGCGGATTCCAGAACGCACCCACTGCAACGTGGACCGCATTGCAGGACCTCCAATTACAGGAAGTTCTCAATGTTCTGCGCTACAAGAACGCACCTTCCTTGCCCACTCACGGGCTGCCTGTCTTGGTCAAGGCATGTGTCCATACCTTTGGCGGGAAGGACACAGAGTATAGCAAGCTCAAACTCTGTGCTCTCCGCGCAAAACTGGATAGTTATGTGAGTTACCTATTGGATGCATTCTGAGAGGCAGACACTGACCAACAATTCAGAGAGCCGAACATGGTGTTCTGGGCTCCCCGAATGAGCTTTCCGAACTAGCTCGGGGGTCAGGCCCTCCTACGCAGTGGGAAATCGATTATGCAATGGCCGTCCTAGACTACGGTAACAAAAGCGAGTTGCGCAGTTTGCGCATCGCTACGCTTGTCCAAGTATGTACGGTACGACTGGGCGGAAATGCGCTAGAGTTTAGCGCGGCGAAGAAAGAGCAATTGCTGAACAAGCTTCATCATTACGTTCGTTGTTGTTTTCTTGAGCTGAAGACATGCGCTGACGATGCGGAAAGCGCGAGAAGCTCGATGTAGCGAAGCCCCCGAAGCATTCGAGCCTTCCCGCAGGCGCTGTTGATCAGTACGGCATCGCCGTTCGCGAGGCTGACCTGGTGCTTGCCGAAGATACATTTCAGCGAGGGTCGAGACCAAGTTCAAGGCTTTGCGCGCAGCGCTCCTGGCTGCTCTATGTGTATCTAAGCTGCATCTACCCAGAGCCGAAGCTGGAAGGCTGACAAAGCGCGAAGCGCTCCTGAAACTAGAGGCAGAGGTAAGTAAGACATTCATTTTGGATGTTCATGCCTAGCTGAGCTGCTATCTAGCGTTCAAAGGCTGGAATCACTGATGGCGACGGACGCCTGGTGGCGGGCCGCAATGTGCGCACCCGAGTCCTGGGTCAAGAAACCCTGCGCCTCGTTTGGGCAGAGATGCGAGATATTGTGTTACCGTCTGAAGTCTCGCGCGCACCAGGCAAAGCGGGCGCTCCAGGTCAAGGCTCGCTCTCTGCAGACGAATGGCGAACATTCTGCACCGTCAATCTCGTCATTACTCTGGGTTGGGCCTGGGGGTCCCTCCCGAGTGATCGCAGAGAGAGAAAGCTATTAGATAACTTCATGAATTTGGTAACCGTTGTCAAGCTTGCAACGGCGAGGTCGGTGACGTCACGGAGCTTATGGGAGATCCAGACGAACATGCACCGGTATCTCAAACAGCTGCTGGTGCTTTTCCCCGGGACAGTGTCAGTCCGTATCAGCATATGTGCCTGGGGCATCTCGCAACCGTTTTCGAGACCTTGGGACCTGCACCGCCATTTGGTGCTTTGTCTTTGAGCGTGCCAACTTCATTCTGCAAAGGATCAAGACAAATAGCCGCATAGGTATGTACATGTCTGCTTCAAACTTCACATTTAATTCTCGTCGTAGATGATCTTTCCGCCACTCTGCTGAACCGCTTCTGCACCCGGCAAAACTTACGAGCGCTCTTCTCCCGCTTGGCGCTACCCCAAATGCTTCGAGGCATCATACCCACATTCGTAAAAACATTCGAGTCTGACATCAGAGGAACTCTTAACAGTATTCTCTCCGAGTCCTTGAACCAGAGGCCAACGAGAACGTCGAGGGAGACGAAGACGATACAAGAAGGGTACATAAGCTGTACACTCTGACACAGGAAGTCTTCGATGCTCTGCGCACGCGCCTAGACCAGCCAAGTCGCCGCGCAATTCCGCTCAAGGTCATGGAGCTACGGGGAGCTCGGTACAAGCCCATGGCGGCAGCTCAGCACGACAGTATCGTTGTTTTCAGAAGGAACGACGACGCAGACTGGCAAGCTGGCTGCATACGTGAACTATTCAAGCAAGAAGGAGCGCTCGCAGGCGACTCTGACCAATGGACGACATGGCTTATCGTCGACGTGTATAAGCCTCTCACCTCACAGCACGAAGAGCGTGATCCGTACAGAAACTTCCCGATCGCTGGTGGCCGGCTGTTCTACTCCGAGTTCCTTCCCAAACCAGTCGCACTGGTGGCCGAAGAGATCATATGTCATGCGGCGCTGATGAGAAGGATTTTGCCAACCACAGACGTTGAATGCGTCCACGTCCTACCGCTAGACAAGGTATGAAAAAGTCTGTTGGCCGCATGATTTTCGGCTGACGACGGACTAACTAGTGAGGCCACGGTCACAGCCCTTTTGGCATAACCTCCGTGCTATTGTTGCACTGGATCATGTCGACCGCCACTGTTTACAGCGGTAGCACTTCTCCGCTCGGGATGGTGCCGTGGCCGGCGCAATCAATCCGCACAGATGTGGCGTTCGACGTTTCATATCATAATTTCTCGCTCTCGAATTCGCATCAAGGTGAAATGTATATTAGCCAGGATATATACCGTACGCTCGACGGAGTCAACTACGTCATGATCCAATTCTGTCAGCACATACACTACGGAGATTCGCCATGAACTCTCAGTCGATACAAGCAAGTGAAATCGACTGAACCCCAATTCGACAGGACTTGAAACACCACCTGATCAACCTTGACGCCTTGCATGCCGGCGTCAACGGGGAACGTTTGGATATGTTGCGGCTTGAAAACGTCATACTCCAGCTGAGCAATAGCCACGATACGAAAGCCCTCAGGCACCGGAACGTTGATCGATTGAATTTTCGGCGGCTCAGTGGTGACTGCGGAAGACATAGGTATCAAGGCCCAGACGACGATTGACCGTGGTGCCGTGTCGCCTTCGCGCGCAGGCGTGAGCGAGGACGGTGCATGGTCGACAGTAACATTCTTGATCAGGACGGGTTCCGCAAGTTGTATCCCGATAAACCCGGACGAACCAGCCATAGGCCAACAATGTCCGGGCTGAGTGCCGCGCTTTAAGGCGGTGGAGGCAGAGTGCGGGGTCTTTGCAGGGCGGGAAAACAGTCTGACGAACAGCCCTCGTTCGTCTGGCATTTCATACGTTTTAGATGTCATCCCTTCGATGGTCCTCGCACCGGCGGAGTAGCTAGCGTAATCACGGTAACCGAGGTCATCGTGGGCAGAGCGAAGCAGTCGGGCATCCATTTCCATCGCGACGCGCTCAAGGGTGATCGGCTCTGGGCTCTTGGGGTCGAACGCGGGCGCTCTCGTGCAGAGCGTACGAGGCAGGAGTGCACGCGTGCTCTCCGGAAGCTGCGCCCCGCCTCGGCACAGCGCTTGCATAAGGAAAGCACCGAGAATAACGGATGCAGCGTTCATAAAGAGGGTGACGACACATTGCCTGGCGACGGAAGCAGTGAGCCATGCGGCCGCGACTATGAAGTTGACAAGCAGTTGTAGACCGACGATGAAGGGCGCAGTGGAAACCGACGCGGGAACGACTTGTTGCGTAGCGGTGCACTGCCATCTCCGTGAATGTACGCGACGTCTGCCGCTCGAGCTCGTTCAGCGCGGGCGGGACCGATCCAGAGGAATCCTGAAGCACAGTGTCCCGGTCGAATGCTTGAGGACAAGGCAGGCAGAGCCTCGACCGCTCGCCACTCGAGCCCCGCTGATATCTCCGGACCCTGAGCGATGACTGTCGGGCTGGCGATCCGGTTCGGCAGAATATCCGCCGTAACGCCGTGGGGACGTGATCTGCAGCGGGCCTGTGAGTGCTACCGGCGGCTCGTCGTCGCGCACAAGCATGGGATCCTCATCCGTGATGTCTGGCTGCTCAGGATAGGACCCCGCCAACCTTCACCGCCGCCAGCGGAACTTGTAGGGCGTACTGAATGAGTGAAAGATAGTCATGCGTAAACGAGAAAACTCACAGTTATCTGGTAGGGTATGCCGCAACGTCGCTGGATCTTTCCGCAGGACATCGAAGACGCTCTTTGCCGCGCGTAGGCGGATTATTCGCTATGTTTGTGTCTTCTCACGTCTAACAACCTGATGCTCGTCGGCAACCCATCGCATTAGTGCGCCGCTGCGTTTACAATGTAGACACAGTGCACTTACCGACTTCTCACTCTTGCTAGTGCCCAACGAACCAGGCTGCGTCAGATCGCCATAAGAAGGCACGCTTGCGGAACCGGTCGCGGTGATTCTGGTTCATGTCCATAGCCCAGCAAGGATGTAGAGTGATTGTCGAACTGCGGAACGTCGAATCCATCGTGGTTATATATGTCTAGAGCAACAAACGACACAGTCTTCAGCGCGGAACGTCCGCGATATGGATACAATACTTAGCTGCCGCGTGGTCCATCGAACTGGAGCGGTATTGTTCGCCAGATGTATACGGTAGCGATGGAAGGCAGCCTGAAACCGGCGCGACCTTTCAACGTGGATCGCGATGACAACGCTGCTGCGATTCGGTTTCGGTGGCGAATGGAAACAGCATCGCGCCGTCAGTTCGCGCCCACATTTGGTTGGCCGTTTCACAAAGCGGGAGGGAGATCCAACGGACGACCGGTACCGTCCGAGTCGCCCAGACGGATGTTCATCTGTGCTCACGATGAACGTGCTGTTTGGCGGTGTATAGATGGGCGCTAGCGGACGGAAGGCGACGGTTGGCCGGACCGTTTGTGCGTTCAACGTTCAACGCTCAACCAGCGACGTTGACTCTGCATCGACCCGTACGCACTCCTTCATTGGCTACGATCCTTGGATTCTGACATGCTATTCAGAAGGGCTCCGCTGCATCCAACAGCCGGAGAATCTCGAAAAACGTTGGAGTGCAGGATTTCAGGTGAGTTATACCACTAGTGAGCGCGTTGCGACGTGTCTGAGCGCGCGTCTGTTCTTCTCCGTGTACACAGGGGAGCATTGTGCGGAGGCAGCTGTCGCTCGTGCATGTGCCGGTGGGCGACGTCGGCAGCCAGCCCCGGATCTATCGGTCGTGGACAAAGCCCCGGATCACCACGAAGTGTCGGGGGGGGCGATGTAGATGCTGATACCGAGGACAAAGTTGCCTCTGTACGGCCATCCCTGATCAACGACGGAAATGGCCGCATACGTCTCTCGCACTTGCGACTGTAATCCCCGCACCCACTCTCGCACCCGAGCTCCTTACGGATCCGCCGGCGTCAGCAGAGCGCGGCCAGTAGCAGTGATCCTTGTCTAGACTCACGCCCGCGCAGCTACTGAGTCGTCGGATACGCTCCTCGGGTCGCCGATGAACACGCAGAACAGACTCTCGCGCTGCGTGAGCTCGACCCGCAGCGTTTCCGTCCATGACCACCCGGCAAGAAGCTATCGCGATCCTCATCCTCATCGGAAACGCTGCACGTAGGCTGTACGGTTGAGTCTGCGTATCATTCTCGGCGTATGGCAGTCACCTGCAACTTACCCGTCAACTTGCAAGAGCATACCTCAACCTCTATACCTCTACCCCGTTCTCATCACTCTCCCATCATCTGTTGCGCCGACTCGGGCGCCTTCAACGTGACCCCGCGTCCGTCTAGCGGCTTCGGCAGGCTGTTCAATGCGAAGTGCTTCCTCCGGCTACCTCACCAGGATTGTCTTCGCTCCCTGCAGTTCCTCCGCGCACCGGTGAAGATGAAGAAACCACAGTGCCGTGTACCCAGGCAAGTCCGGCTCTTATCCCCGCATTGAAAGACGGGGAATCGGCAGAGCCCGGCGGAAGGCACCACGTCTGCCGCCTGCTGTCCTCGCCTCTCCGGCAGCAGTCATGCGGCTGATCGAGGACAGGGGGCTGACATCGTGGGGCGTACGCAGAACACGGTGAAGTACTCGGTGAATATCCGCCACGAGTGGAGGAGAACCTCGCCCGGATCCTTTCGCGAGCTGCAGATGGAGGACGCTGCGGAGGAGGACGTGAACGAGGACGGCGCGCAACCCGCGAGGGATAGCGTGTACGAGCAGCAGGGCGGACACGCGCGAACCACATTGGCAATACTTCCGGGTACGCCTTCGGACGGAGCCCACTCGTATCACGCCTATATCGCGGACCCCGTTCGCTGGCGATCATGCGGGTCGAGGTGTCAATCCTACTCAGGCTTCTACTCGTCTCTGCTCTCCTGTCGCGCCTATTCCTGCGTGACCTCCAAGCAATGTGTTGTGCTTGATCTCCTCCAGCATTAGCAACCCGTATAGCGCTATCTGCAACGAAGTGCTGCTCACTAGTTGACGCCGCCCAATGGATCTCAGCGACGTCCATCAAAGCGTGGTTTGGCTACGGTCCTCTCTAGCGATCGTGAGTCCCGCTTGTTCATCACCTCTGGCGGTTGCGGACGCGACGAACGCCGACATTTCAGCTGCAGCGCGACCCAGTCTCACCCCGACAAATTCGGTGTCAGACACCCCGTGATACATGATCGCCCGGCTTTCCTTCCGCCGCGTCATATTCCAGGGTGACGCCCGCGTCAGTCATGGACTTCGAGATCATGAAGCCCATCAGCGAAGGCGCTTTCGACTTTTGTCTTCCTCGTGGCACATAACCCTGCTAGCGGCTACTTCGCGACCAAGACGGACGATTGTGAAGGACCAGGTCGTGAACGTCAAGGCGGGGCGTATGACCTCATGGAGCAGGACCAGTCGTCGTTTGTCGTCAAGCGCTGCTTGGCCTTTCAGGGCAAGGAGAACCTCTGTCTCGTTATGGTGCAGTCAACAGCGGCAACGGCGCCGCGCTACCCGGTCGCTCGGATTTCTACTCAAAGAACGGGCATGCAACTACGTCGCGAGGCAGTTCTTGACGTGGAACGTTTATACCGGCTTGGTACTGTACATCGGTACGTAGCGTCTGTGTCTGCCATTGTTCAATGACTAACTCTTCTTGCTGCCACAGTGACGTCAAATCTGTTATATTGGTCCATCGACGAGTGCGGTCACCTTAAGCTCACTGACCTCGGGGATACTCAGCTTCTCTTCGGGCTGCGCGCGTGGCGAAGACATAACCCTGGAACACGCGCGCCCTCAACGACTCTGCATGCATCGGGTTCACTGGAGTTTACGCCCGGCCTACGTACTTAAGGTTCGGACGATAATCCTCGGCCAGGACGGTCACCTCAATCGTGGTCTTCGAACGCCGTCAATGTAGTCTAGCGGCTCTGATCACACGGCAGTCAAACGGCGAGCAATAGTCGCACACGGACAGTCCCCCACAGTTCCCCGCGACTGAAATGATCACCGACCTCCGCTTCTCGCAGTATCCCACCTGGAAAGCAGAAGACGGCGGGCACGTCAGGCTCTCTCGCCGTTTGAGATCATAGCATGTGTCGTGGCGGTGGAGTCGCTCTGTTAGGGTTCGTTTTTTTTCTCCTGTCAGAGTCGTCATAGGACTGATTTTGGGCTCTTGATCTATTAGCTACGAAGTTCGATACACGGGATCTGTGGACATGCAATGCTTATTGGCCCGGGATCGCTGGTAGAGCAGTGTTGCAATCGTTCACTAAGCCTGAGAGGCCTACGCTCTCGCCTCCGACCGTGCCGTGCCTACTTGTCGACGTGGCCATACATCGCCCTTCAATGACAGCATCGATCCCTTCGACTCAAGAGCCATCATCACGAATAAGCAAACGAGTTTATGCGTACGCTGAACATCAACTCCATGGTGTTCTCGCCACGACTGGCGAATCTTCGGTAACGTCGTAACGATGTTACCATTGCGACGGACTGACTCAGCAAGCCTTCGCCTACCAACCTTCCGAGGCGAGCGCAGATATGCGCGTCCAGGTGATCAGTATGCTGACGGTCAAGTTACCCTCAATGACGCTGCACCGTCAATGAGACTGGGCCGTACGAAGGCACGAGGCCTGCCGTGGTATGTCGACTCGGTTCTTAGGCGCTGTTGAAGATGCTCCGTCACAGGTTGTCAGAGCCAACGGCGAGCCGGACGCGAACCACATCCGTCCAGACGGTGGTGATTTGGATACGCGTCAAGTACAACTTCAACACCGCCGTGCTTGTGGACAGACTCGGCGACGGGCTTGCGACGCGGACACGACGTGTCCAACGGTCGACGGATGCAGCAAAGGGCGCGAATCGTTCTCTGGTGAGTGATCGAATCCGCATCTCGGCACGGCGGCGTGCGGCAAGCAACGGGTAGACCGACTCACTGTGTACACAGTCTCGGGCAGTGTCCGAATCGTCGCCGTCCAAGGGCGTGCGAATGACGGCAAGTCCGGTGGCTACCGAAACATTCAGGGCGACGAGGTGAGCATGCATGTGTCGTCTTTACGGATAGCGGCGCTGACAGTCCCTCTAAGGTCCACGACAACTGCGGCGCGTACAGTGAACGAGAGGCGCGGCAAGCGGCAGGGATGGCGAGCGGCGAGAGCAGCCGGGAGGGTAAACGAGCAGGAGGGCTACTGAGCCCACTACCGTGATGTATACTTCAGTAGGATTATAATTGGGGCAAGCTCGAGCAAGTTTCAGCAGATTACAGACGTGCCCCCGGGCCACTGTGCACGTGATCTTTACGAACTGAGGCTCTCCTCCGAGTCCATTATTCCGTGCCTAACGTTCATTGGTCTGTCGTGACAATGCAAGGCCTTGCATATATACCACTCCGTAGCGCATCTTCCGTGCGTTCACTTCCTTTCATCCCCACTTTACTCGCCCACTGAACTAATATGGCTCCGCAAGTCGTCCTTCTTGGTCCTGAAACCACCGGGCACGAGTTCGATTTGAGTTCGGAGAGAGTCGTCCTGCACACTAAGATGGTGGACGCGTCGGATTTATCTGAAGATGGCTGTCATCTCGAGGTCATCGGTTCCATCGTAAGTGGTTCGCGAACTCTGATGCATTGGCAAATCTCACGAGCACACAGCGCCGGACTATGGTGGAGGGCAGCCGAACGTATCTCATCATATGGACCGAAATCACTGAAGGCTTCAAGGCCCTGCCATTCGATGATCCAGGACCGGACGGTGAAGATGAAGACATAGTCCGCCGGGCACGAGAAGATGCCGAAGGGTGCCTTATTCCACTGTCTGAAGTCGTGGCACAACTCTCCGACGATCGAAGTGGCGTGGCCGAGGACAGTGTGGATGGGGACACTGAGAATGCGCGGGGTGATGTCGAGGCTAGCGGTGGCGGAGATGTCATAACCGGCAGCCCTACGATGGCGGCGCATGTTCCCATGGACGAGGAGAAGGACGATGGCGATACGCTCTGGGAGAATGTGAGCGCCAGTGCCATCAGTGAGAGCCACTCCTTTCATCCTTGTCAGCCATGTCTGACGGACGCACAGGCTACTTAGCTGCACACCCTTCTCGATTTGAGGGTGCCAGAGAGGTCCACATTGTGCGACCCGCGTACACCGTAAGTACCCTGACCAAACCTGCCTTCTTAGTAGCATCCCTCATTCAATTGCCTCGTAGTTCAGAGGTTTCTGGCCCATTCAACTCTTCGTCCGCAAGGAAGTTGGCAATGTCTTGAAAAGCTTCATCATGAGCCCTCCCCTGGCAATGTTGCCGGCGCGTGCCTGAATAGGTCTGTGGACATCAAATTTCAGTTGCATCGTACACTGACCCTATTCATGCACATTGGCAGCAGAGCACGCTGGCAAGACTGGCTTGCCATTCGTGGAAGTGTGCGACAGCTGTGGCGTTGAGCTCACGGATGGGGCGGCACGACCGCCGTTTCGCTTGTTCTCATACCTGCGACGAGCCGGAATAGGGCGATGCGGACCGACCATAGGGCGCCGCATACAATCGGTCGCCCCTCACTAGCACTTGTCATGTTTCTCTTCGAACTAATTGCTTCTCGTCAATGTCTCTGTGTCGGCTTCTACCTTATGACCCACTCGCTTCTCCAGAACGTCTCTCCTCGCGCCATGTGTACCTATATTAAGCCCCGCCCGTCTCTATCGAACTTCTCCACCGCTCGCTTGCTCACTGTCGTGTTCTACGTCCCTCCCGCCTCTCAACCTACGTAGCATCAAGCTCGCGCCGACTCGGACGGCGTGTCGTCCGCGCGCCCGCGCTTTCAGAGAATTAGGGTCAAACTGCGTCATCGATACTAGCACTGCAAGTCATACCGCAAGCAACCGTCCGTCGGTCTCATTGCGTTAACACAGGGCCCACTCTCAAGCCCTATGTCCCTCGCACGGCTCATCGACTGCCTGTACAATGAGGATTTGTTGGGTTTGTTGTTTGGTACTTGACGCGTGATTGTTGTTCACCTATGAGCCGGAGACGTTCGCGCACCTCATACTTAAGTAAATGGACTCTTCTCGCGCCTCCTCTTCCTCCCCCCAATCAAGCCGCATAATACATCGAGTTGTTAACATACATTGCAAGTTTGTCAGGATAACTACTCTGTTCAGATTCCCGTGTCCGTCGTGACTGTGCTCATCTTCGACTCGTACTGAGTCGCCTAATGGTTATCAGCCGCATCAGCAAGTATACCGTTCAGTGCCGGTTGAGTGTTGTCCATTGGGATGATGTGTTTTGGTCGTTATCATCCACTTCCGGCCCTTGGGATCCAATCATCACCAAGTTCCCGTGATGCCTGGACCCGATACCGCCTGTATTCACGAGAAATGGTAGGATGATCCGCCTAATAGACCCGTCGGCACCAGTCTTGTTAACGAGGAAGCGTAGTTTCCATTCCATCTGTTCTTTCACATGAGCTAGATTGTCAACCGTTTCGTGGAGAGGTCTTCCACCTGTTCATTAACTCGAACAAGTAAATCTGCTCCGCATCCGCAAAATGTGCTCCCCTGTTGACAGAGCTACCTTGGCAATCAGTGACAACCTCACGATCTCGTCTGTATGACGCACTCTCGATGCTGCCCTCGATGTATTCCGCACATTCCTTGAAGGACTCCTTGTAGCGAGCCATGTTGCTGATATTAGGACCGGGAGCGTGCTCAAGAA
>NW_025955646.1:0-16588 GCF_022376445.1 Fomitopsis serialis
CTCTGATACCCGTCTTTTTCTTTCTCAACAACCACGAAAGAGCGATACAAATGCAGACATCTGCCACTGCGTCACTCCAGACGCGGCTCGTTGTCCAAGGCTAGTAGCATTGGGTGATGTGCATTCATGTTCCAAGTCTGCAAGACCTACGGTGGAGAGTGTAATGGATTTTGAGATGAGCCAGTCGGTCTTCGTACTGTCATCTCGTCAGGAAGCTGGTGTACTGTTTGTCTTGATTCGCTTACGCAATCGTATATACATCCTCTGGAGAACAAACACTGAATGAGTGTAGTGTTCCATGCCAACATGAGGATCGTGCTTTACCGACGGTGAACGCTAACGCATGACTTTGAGTGCTACAGCTCAGAAGTTCAGGCTGTGACTGGGCGAGGAAACGTACCGAGAGACACGAGCGAAAGCACTACCTGTTCCCATCCTCAAAATTGTGGTTCTGAGACAACTGTCTGAGTGGTGCTCACTGGTGCCACAGTAATAACTAGCTTCAGTCGCGAGGAGGATTCACGGAGCACTAGAGAGAGTTCAGCGGTAGTGCGTGTGCATCGGATCATGATAGACCCACATTGCCATATTTGAGAGACGTAAAACCTAGAGCAAATGTTTCTCAATCAATACTTCTTGAATCAGTGTTTGCATACGTACAGCTGCACTACGCAAGTCGTCACAACCTGGTTGTCGGGCTCAGCCTTGGAACATTGTGCAGGTAAACTGAGTACAACGCACTATGGTTGTGTACTCCAACTATTATGGCATTGGAGGACGGGTCACGCCTGAGCAAGATGTTGTGTACCCCAAAGGTGGGAACGTTCAATGCTTACCTCGAAAACCCTAGACGAAGACAGACGCATTTGTCAGTCCGCACGGAGGGAAGCTGGACTCAAGTACCTCGGGGTGACGAGAAGGCTTGATAGGTTGCCGTGATTTGTGACAACAAAGAACCAGATAATCTGTTGTATGGGAGCTTGAATCGGTATACTTAAGTGTCATAAAAAGGAGACGTACGCAGATATCAGAAATGGTAACAATCGTATCAAGCAACCTTGAGGTAGATATCGTTAGCCTTGGCTTACACCTCGTACCAGTGCAGCCATCTGGATGTCCTGACCATACGAAGAGAACCTGTTCGGTTCAAAGATCAGTCGCAATTCTCTGCCGCACATCCAGTTACTTCGTACGCACAAGGCACCTCATGGGTAATCTGTCTCGATCCAGGTAGTGACGCAGATAATACGCGAATTGAGCGCACGAGGATCCATAGAGCCTGCAACGTTTCATGGATAGTTCAAAGAATCATTCGGTAGTATGACTCACATCGCCGAGCATATCGCTGCAATAAGCAGGCTTCCAATGCTAGGACCAAGGTTAGGCTGCCCAGCCGGAGTCGTCATGGTCGTTGAGCCTTGGGATGAGTACTGTTCGCCACGTCGTAGTAGACCAGGTCATCTTGAGAGCAGGCTATATACAATCATCAGCATGACTTTGTTGTGAAATCATGTTCGTGTCAAACAATGCATGTGTTGCTGGCATGTAAGATCTGCCTCCATTTCACTCGTCCACACACCGTTAACTAATGGACCTAAGGATGAGTACTGAGTACTGAGTAACGGAACGTAAGCTTCGCAGCCGTCTTCAATGACAGATGCGTACCGTATCTGCAACCCCGAAGGCTGAAGCGATGAGGGAATTTCATTCGCGATGATTGAATCCCAAAAACATACTGCGCATACTTACCTGACGATGGAGAGATCTGACAGAGCGTGAACGCGTGAACACTGGACGCGCCGATAAGTAAAGGCGCTTCAAGTTATGTATTCAAACTAGCGGAAACCCGTGCTCCGCTACGGACTGGAGGTTATCAATGATTGCATGCCAGTAGTGCTATGCGCGTTGAAGAGGTACGAAGGCCACTCCAAGTCAGCCGCCTCCTTCGGCCGCACGGGGAGTCAGCTTCAAAGCTATACTACACAACAGTCATATGCCAGTACTGCTGTGCGCGAAGACGTATACGTTGTACGCAAAGGCCACTCAGCCACCTCCCTTCGGGAGTCGGCTTCGTGGCCTCATCGAGCATTTTTCTGCTTGCAATAGTTTAGTCAACATTGATGTAAGTACGGATTCCATAGCACGTTTACGATCAAGTCGTCTTTTATCCAAACTATGGCTAGTGCTAGTGAACGGGGCCAGGATGGGCACGGGTAGCACCGCGGGAGCGCAGGGCGCATACCGCACCCGCGACCCGCGACCCGCGACCTACGCACCCATACCCTGCCCGGGTTCACCGCCGGTGTCGACAGTGGACCGCTGGTTGACTTACCTCGGCAGTATCTGCGCGGGTTTGGGCTTGTTGCCTGCACCCGCCGTCCTCCCCGTCCTCCGTCTTCGCCCCTCACGCGCCATCCTCACGCACTCCCGCCTGCTCGCTGTACCCACGGCGCCCTCGTCGGCTGTGTTGGCATGCGGGGCACCCTGTGCGTTCGCAGTCGGCGCATTGCGCATGCCCCGACCCTGCCATTCGCTCACGCTCGCGCAGTCCCTTCGTCGGCGGGGCTTGCGTGCTCGCCCTGCGAGTTCGCGGTCGCCATGCGTGTGTCATCGTCCGGTCGTGTGCCCGCTCGCCCGACCGATTGTGTGCCCGCTCGCCCGTCCACTCGTCTGCCTGCGTGCGCGTTCATCGGCCGTGTCTGCGTACTGGGCATTCGCCCTCCATGCTCGCGGTCGGTGTGCTGCGCGTGCGCCGGCCTGCCCAACAACGTCGCCGTTGCTGGTCTTTTGCTCAGCGCGTGGGGTCTGCCCACCATCCGCTCGCTCGCGTCCACACCCACTCGGTTCCGCACTCACCCTCCACCCATTCTCCTCCTGCTCGCCGCTATGCTCGCACCTGTGGTCCGCTCATCGGCCGCGCATGCACAGGGGACCTCTGCCCTGCGCGCTAGTGGTTGGTGGTGTTGCCGTGCGCCCACCGTCTACTCGCCCTTGCGCGTTCTTCGCTCACACGCGGCGGGTGGTCCGTTCATCGGTCGTGTTTGCGTGACGTGCATTCGCCCGGTGCGCTCTGACGTGCGCGCCGTCACCCGCCGTGCTTCACGTCGCCGCGCCCTGTGACTGCAGTCAGCGCGCTCGCTCGCGTGCGTCTGCACTCACCTTTCCCCGATGCCCTTCTTTAGCTCTCGCGCACACCATCCGTTCGTTGGCTGTGTCTGCACGCAGGGCATTGGCCCTGCATGCTCGTGGTCGTTGTGCGTCTTGTGCCTGTACTGTTGAAGTTTGTGTTGCTGCACGTCACGCCCGCCAGCCCCTCGCTCTCGCCCTCGCTGTGCATGTCGTGGCCCACTTGTCTGCCCGCTCGCATGCCTGCGTTCGCGTTCGTCGGCCGCGTCTGCGTGCACTGGGTGTTCGGCCACCACGCTCACGGGCGGCGGTGGACGTGTGCGCTGTCGCCTGCCGCCCGCCCGCTCTCCCGCCCGCCCGCTCTCCCGCCCGCCCGCTCTCCCGCCCGCCCGCTCGCTCTCCCGCCCATCCACTTGCTTGCACATCCGATTGCCCGTCCACGTGTGCCCACCTGCGCACCAGCTCGCCCGCCTGTCCACTGGCTCCATGCGCGTTCGTCGGCCGTGTCTGCGTGCTGGGCATTCGCCCGGCGCGCTCGCGCTCGGCGTGCGCATCGCGTTTCATGTCACCACGGCGACTGCACCCTGGGGAAGGTCAACTCCGGTGCTTCAGACCACTGGGAAGAAAGACGTACATTCCGGCTACTTCCCTCTAATCTGTATGCGGGAGCCTGCATCTCGGACGACCTAACCTGCTTGTGTGTCCTGTCATCCGGTCGCTCAAGCGCTCACTAAGAGGATAGTACAGTGTGAGAATATGACTGGCATACCTTGGCCTTCACTGCAATCCCTAGTCGGGCTCATCATCTCCTGTGCTTGACGATCCTCACGCCGACGCGCACTCCATGGAGTATTGACAGGCGGTGGTATAGCTGCCATTTGTGCCGGGTTATTGTGGCGAAGGCGGGCAAAGGACAGCAGTGTAGCGGCATAAGTAAATTCAAGCCATCTGCATGGATATGGAAAAAGTGTCCGCTGTGCAGAACGTGTGGAGCGAGGGCCTCCGAGCTTGCAGAGGAGGAACGCACAGTGGCTGAGGGCGCCGCGTCAGACTCAAGAGGTCGGGCAGCGCTCGGTGTTCGTCTCTCAGCCAATGAGATGTCATCTTTGTCTCGTCCAATTGTCTGCCGTGTGAAAATTATCGACGCCTCTTGTAGAGTAGATTAACGCCAGGCAGCTTCTTGCGATAGGTTTTGGATAAGTTACTTACAGTAATAATGTGTTGTTCCAAACCTGTAACTTTATGTAAGCACTGGTGCGAGGCCGCTGCCAACGCGCTCGTCAATTGAAAACATGCTTCGAAATAGGGCAGTGACTTGTATTGTCATAGCCTATTTGGATACGACCGCCCTACCCCCACTCAATGAGGTCGCATTTAGGGTCTGCCTAGGGGAGACTAGGATTTGGACGCGCCGGCATGTCAACAACGGGGGCTATCACAGGCATCGATGTAGTAACAGTAGCTCTCCTCCTCGCCATGTCCAAGGCCGCGATGAATGTTGATTAGGCTGAAAGCTCATTCTACTTGATTGAAAGTTCCGAACAGATGCTGATGTTACTATTCCGGGAGCCCGAGCAGCGTAGCACGACTACCATGTGTCAAGACAATATTTCAGTTCACGGAGACAGGACGTCAACTTCAAGTTGAAGCTTGTACTGTGTGATCATGCTTCTCAAGTCAAATTCCACCGCTCTAAGTAAGTACGAGTATGATACTGGAATATCGACGTTGATGAAAGGCCTGCTGTCAGGAGTCCGAGTCCCTGGAGAGTACATACTTACTCCTAATATGAAAATAGCTCTCGCCAAGATGACAGCTCACTATCAAACCTCGAAGCCTGGCCAAAGACACTGCGACAAGATCGTTCATCGCGACCGCATTTGTCTCAAGCCGCTTGAAGACGCACTCAATCGCCAATATTGTTGGCAGCCCGAAGCATCGTGATGCGGAGCATTCAAGCTCAAGGTCCGAGTCGCCCGTGAAGTCGACTTCTGCGCTGGCACTGCCTGGGTGCAGTAATAGGGGTGCCAGAAGACGTCTTAGATACTTAATGCCAACCGATCAGATCGAAGCGAGCTCGAACTTCCATTTTGTCAGTAATAGTCGGAGGAGATACATACTGTCACTGCGAACCGAGGTGCGGTCACCGTGGTTGGATGTCAGTAGTGGGTGCGCGATGACAGTGAAAGCCGCACGGTGCACCGTGACCGCCGAATGGCTCCTCAGTCATACGTATGCTAAGCATCACAGTCGGACTGCATATCAAACCTTTTTCGTGCCGACCGGCGACCAGTGCCAGGACATACTGCGAAGTCATATGGCGGTGTAACACGAGTTCGCTGATCAAGCGATTACGGTGTTCCACTGCTACCCAATCTCTCTCCTTCGTCTGTAGTAACAGCGCTACACGGAATGAATGGATGCATCAAGCCGACTTACAGCTTCCTCGCCGCTGACGCTGCGGGCGATTCAGAGACCCGACACTACCTTCCGGTATTGTTTTAGGACGTCGACTTCGAAGTGTAACGGTACCGTCTGATATACTTATATTTTCGAATACTGGCATGTGAATCACATCAAAAATGCTTAGCAGCAGTAGCGTCGAACGTTTGAACGCAGAACTAGTGAATGGGAACATGAGGTTCCTCGCCGTGACGGCGAGCTTCATGTTCCTAGTTTTACAAGGTAAACATTTACAGCCAAGACTTCTCTCCTGAGACTACATAACACTACAACCGTGCTTCCAAGGCACCACCAACGAACTCGTTCAGCAGACGAGCTATCTCGGCCGCGAGTTCTACTGGCATTTGCACAGGAATCTAGACATTACAAATAAACAAAACAATGCACACGATGTGATCGGACGGTGATCGACGCACATAGTGTCCTGCATCTTGAATAAAGCTGACGGAGGCCAGAGCCTCGCGATCTCGTTCAATATTTTCGTGTTTCAGCTTGCATACCTCGGGAGGCCTGAACAGTGGAGCATCAGCCTCCGCAACATGCCAATCGCACAGGACATGAAGTAAGAGAAGCATACCATATGTCTTCTCTTGTGCCGAGTATGAGGTGCGTTGGGAGGATGTGGTAGACCGAACGGACATAGTCCAGTGCCTTAAGGTCAGTGCCGTCGTCTTGAAAGCTCGCGGTCTCCTGCTCGATCGTCGTCTTCGTCATCACCCGCTCAGGATCCTGAGGATCTTCACGGAAGTACGTTTCCTGGTAATGCATCATTCTCAACTCTATCACAACTTCGCGGTAGTCTGGTTGAGCGGACGCACAGACATGATCTGCCACACCTCAGGATGGTAGATCTTGCATGGCATACGCTTTTTGAAGTAGCTCATCGCCTCGTCCACGGAAACCCAGCTGGTCCGGCGGCGTGCATTGGAGGCCTCGACTATCTTGTAAAGCGCCTCCATGTATGCAAAGGCACTTTGGCCGACGTACGGTGGCTCAATAAGCATTAGCCGGGAAATGGGGAGGTTGTGCGTCGCTGGCTGTATGGCCTTGATCCTGGACGCACATCAACGTGCGACATGAGTATCAACTGCGGTGGGCTTGGACGTAGAGCGACTTACATTGAAGCTCCGGCACCCGAGTGTCCAATAGCAATGAGGTTAGTCCGTTCATGAATAGAGAGGAAGTCGGAGGCGAGAAAGGCACGGATCGCCGTGGCATATTGTAAACTGAGGACTAGTGTACTAAGGCGTTGAATTTAGATGGACGATAGACAGCTCGGGCACGTACACGTGGTGTGGTAGTGCTCCTTGAGCATAGCTTCATTCAACAGCCCGGCATCGCCATGGTTAGGCCGTTCAATGACCCAAACAGAGTGAATGGTGACGCGACTGAAAGGCTGAGCAGTCAGATGGTAGAGGCGCTTGATGACGGGCAACCAAGCCTCTTGCTCTGGCAAATACGTCGGTAGATCAGTTACAGGGAGAGATAGTGAATGCAGCGGAGACGAACGAAGAGATATTCCGGCACCTAGGAGCAAGCAACAGGTGGTCCGGCCTGGGACGTCAATCGCAGTGTGGTCGCGGGGTACGACGCGGGTGGCAATTGTGCGAAGGGGTCGGTCATGACAATAGTCGAATTCGACGGTAGAGACCTCCAGAGGCCGCAACGTTTCATGAGACAATGGCATTGTCGATGGACCAAGCTCTCAAATACTAGCCACTTGCAAGTGAGTCGGCGACAAAGACCACCTAGTACAGAAAGAATGCGGGATGGCGCTGTGCAGTGAAACGTGTCAGTTACGCACGCAGCAGCCGCCGAAGTCCCGTTTAAGTACTTAAATAGCACCTTGAGCTTTCCCGTCTTGGACCGTAACCCGAGAGCAGTGGTTCAACGTCTGCCTGTAATCTCCCCTCTTCAGCTGAGTCAGACTGCGCGCGACAACATGTGTAGAGTTTGAGTAAATACATATTGACTCGATTGACCGGTATACTCAGTACTCAGTACTAGTGACGTGTCCAATTTCCACGGCGTCCACACGTCTATGAACGCCTGCATTAGTAAAACGAAGTCAATCCGTAAAATGGAGAGCTTCCTATGTTCATATGGCATCGTGTGAATTAGTCGAAGATCAGTTCTGATCCATGTGCATGAGGCGTCGACGCCTTGAGGACTGGGAGGAGGATGAGATTGATAGGAGTGATAGAAATGCAAACCTTGTTTGAATCCGCTCCGAGTCGGATCACCTCCTCAGACGTGATTCCTCGTGCTTGACGGCGAGAACCACAGCAGAAGGAAGAAATTCGCACGCAAGGTTTTCGGAGCCCTAAATATGTCGCTTGCATGTTACTCCTTTTGATGACATATCGCGGTCAGAGATCTGGACAACCATAAAGATCTGTCGAGTGTATGTACACCGTCCGCTCAGGCTGTGAGCTCCTCTAATAGAGTATAAGAACCCCCGAAGTAGTGAGATGTGGTGTGATTCGTCGGATCGTGCAATCTTTTCTCCCTCTTGGCACGGCCTATCTCTCGAGCGCTCTACTAGTATGTAGTCAACGGTGCCGGCGAACACTCTTGTGATTCGTGACAGCAAGTAGCCATGCGGTCGTCCCCGGCGCCATCTTCGAGCCGACTTGAATTGGCACGTACTGTACACAAGACGCGTGGATACATGCTTGTACCAGGCTCGTACATTGCAGTAGTGCCATCGCTCCCAGATCCCCTGGTGCACGCAGGTTACAACACCCGGTCAGCAACTGTATCGTGCATCACGGTGTAGCCGCGGTTATTTGATTTGGTTCGCCGCTCAGGAACCTCTTCATGAAAGCCTGCCGGATACTATTTACATTAATTGACTACGTATGTACATGATACTTGTCGGATAGATCTTATGAGTGAGCTAATTGAACCAACTCGTGTAGAATAGCCAGCGTTTCATGAAGCTCCTCGAGCTTCTACACACACTAGCAATCTGAAACAATTTCCGATATATGCACGCCAGCCAGCGGGCTGGAAACGACCCAGTTCTCATTACGAGTCCATGTCCCAATACGAGCCGAATGCCAGAGTTATGCGGAAATAAGTTACGACGATGGAAACATGCGAGATGGCATCTTGATAGCCTCCACACGAACTCATACCAATTGTGTTCCCTTGCGCGCCGCGATCATGTTCCGGGCGATGACGAGCACAATAAGGGACGCCATGGAGGCGAGCTGTGGTGTTAATCAGTATCGAAAACTGATCGATACATTGAGACTTCACGCCTCCACAGCGAACCGTAGAGGCAATGTTCACGAACAAGATGAGAGACGGACGTACACCGCAAAAGAGGATGGGCTTCCACCAGGGAAAGCCGGAGCCAAGGAGCGCACCGGCAATCGGGTTCCCCGTGAGCGCGCCAAAGGAGGTGATGAGATATGCCGGTCCGAATCGCGCCCTGCTCGTGTCAATTCGCGCACCGCGATGTCAGTCTATGCACAACACGCGGGAAGGGGGCCAAAAGCTGGGCGTACGTACCCGATTTCGCTCGTATCACGCGCAAGACTTGCTACACATGGTGCGCACAACGAGAGATCTACACGCAGCTACATTGAGGACGAACAAAAGTCGCGGAGACGCGATAGCAACTCACATGCACCGGAGAAGAAGCCAAACAGGATCGCGAAGACCACTGTGCCTCCGATGTCCTTGACGCCGAAGAGCGCGAACAACAACACAGCACAGCCGAGGGTAACGGGCACGATTACATTGAACGGCCCGACCCTGTCCGCAAAGTAGTTGGGCAAGATGCGCCCCGGGATCGCTGCTGCGTTCATAATCGCGATCTGCGGTTGAGTAAATGGATGTCAGCGGTGGCACGAGCAGTCGGGAGAAGGAGGGGCGCACGGTGTAGAAGGCGACGTTCGCGTCAACCCCATGAAGTATTGCGTAGAGCTGGAGGTAGAAATCTGAAATCAGGTAAATGAATGTTTGGCGAGGAGGTAGCGCGCGAAAGACACACATGGAAAGAACAGGGCCCAGTCAAGGATGAGTGTCCTGCGGCGAGTAAGTCAGTGAGAACGCTATGCAATGGGACGACATACGAGATGTTGGCTAGGAGGTACGGCACGTCAGTAAGGATTGCCGTCATGTCTACTTTCCGTGCGTCAGCGGTGCGCGCTGGTGGGTGAGCTGTCATGAGTACGTTGCTGGCGACGAGGAGGGCAAGGACCAGGAACGCGCTCGCGCGCACGCCCCATGCAAAGCCCGTGTGCCCGTTCAAGAGCTTGTTGAGCATGATCGGGAATATTATGCCCCCTACGGATGAGCCTTTGCGCACACGTAAGTGATCACGAGTGACGTCGGAAGCGCGGAGGCATACCGCAGACAACGATACCCATGGCTAGAGAACGGCGAGTGCGCCAATGGTGCCCTTGAACGGCCACGGAGGGGACGTAGATCAGACCAGCGCCGATGCCCATGCCAAGGCCCTGGGAGAGGTAGAGTTGGTAGAACTTGCTGTGATCGGCAATAGAGAGCATGAACAGTCTGCAGCGAACAGAGTAATTAGATGTGCCAATCAACTTGCATCCTAAGACGTCAGAGGGAAACACCCTCGTCGCATCCGGAATGGACCGCTATTACCGAGAATGAATGACGCTCGCCACCGCAATGCGCAAGACTGGTCAAAGTTCCGCACTATGTCTCAGATGTCTGCAGCTCATAGTCTACGTTCTCAATGTACGCGCGTCCTGTGGGTGCAGTCGCTCAGATGAACACGAGGGGTAGCACGCTTTTCATGATGAGCAGTCTCATGGTTTGTTGAACTGCCTGGTTCCCGGCGAAGATGATGCACATGAGGTCGGAGACGCAGGAGGTTGGACAGCAAGACCAGTAGCAACTGGTGAACGCGATGAAAGGAGGACTCACGAAAAAGCAAATAGGAGAGAACCTGAGGCAAGAGTGACTTTGAAATAGCCTTTATCGAGGAGCACACCCGAGGGGAGGCCCATGGCGAGGAGAAAGAAGAGCTGAGTAGAGCCGATCCAACTGATGCTGGAGGCGGATGCCGTGCCTTCACGGGTATAGATATCTTGGTAGACGCCAAAAGCATTGGTGTAGCCGAAGGTCGCAGTGGTTGCGAACAAGCTGGATTGTCAGGTCAGCATGAGCCTGTGGCGCCACGCTATATTGAACTCACCCTCCGATGAGGGATGCCCAGGCCTGGTATCCTCCGTCGACCCGTCTGACAGCAGGCGACAGCAATGGTGAGGGGACAGATGGTGGACTGAGGTCGCTAAGGGCGAGCTCAGGCTGCGATAAACTCTTTGATGCCTGTGCGTATTCAAAGCGAGACGACGGGGGGCTGGACATGGTGGACAGGATGGTGAAGGAACCTGAGAGCCGCACACGAGGGGAGATAGGTAGTCGTGCGATGCCTGACACACGGGTTCGGAGCGCGAGCCCAGCAGCCGGCCATGATCCTTAAGACGTGCGGGGAACCTCAGGTTGGGATTCGGATCGTGCGTAAGTCGGCGTTCTTGATCAAGCAGAGCCCTTCCCGAATGGGCAAGAGTGATCAGGGTGGCGTGACTGGAATACGTACAACAATAATCCCAGCGCATCACTGCTCCGCTCCGTCAGGAAAGGGCTTCGATGATCACCTTTCGCTGTACGTTCGGAGTTGAACATATACTGATAACGTTTGTTCAGCTTCCGACTCACGCATGCTGTCCCCGGTGTCTGTCGCTCTGGATCAAATCGGCACTGGCAGATGCAGGTGTCCAGGAGGAGCAACACTCAAGTTCACAACGTCCCTTCACCGCCTCGACCCCGCAGCAGGACCCCGGAAACTCGACTACCGTGACTTTGAGTGCTAGCGGCGGCGATATGGCATCTCCGCTCCAGGTGCGCGCTCTGAATTTGCGATGTACCCTCCTTCCTTACTACTTGCCAGGTCTGGGTGCGATGACGTCTCAAGGGCGTATGATGAAATATGTTGAGTGTAATGTGTACTGACTCCGAACATCACATCCGACGCAGAGGCTTGGAGGAGCAGATCGGCATTTCTGATGGTGTCGCGAACTTCGTCTGCGCAGTGCGCCCCGTGTACGATTGCCACTCTTCCTCCTCGATGTCTCCTGTCGAGCTTCACGAATACGATCCGGTCCATCACCAGCTGGGACAATCTACAACCGGGTCGCAACTGAGTTTGATCGAACAAGAGTTGCTGTTGGAGGACGTCTGAAGAGATGCTATGCCACCATCGACCGTATCTGCGCGTCTGCAATCAAGACGACGGGGCTCGAGAGCGCGAAGACTCCTTGGCCCTTGGACGGAACTTAACGTCTACACACATCGATTTGACATCACAGTGAGCGCTCATTTCCGGTCTTCTCGGCGCTGAAGTAATCTCATTCAGGAGATTCATACTCACGCCCGTAATCCAATCTTCACATTCGGTTGTCATCGCTTTGAGCGCCGGGGACGAGAACAGCAGCGAATCTGCCAGCGATGCACTTAGCTACATGAGCGACCATCGCATGAGACTTATCGGCCGATTGGAAACGAGGCAGTGGTTGGAGCATTAGGAGGACTCGAAACTCGGAAGACCGGTCATCCCCGCGTTGCATCGCACCCTAGACCAGAAACCTACGACTACCTTGTGCCAAAGCGACTTCAGAAGGTCGGTGAGTGCGCCATAACTTAGCACGATGGCGCTGCCCTTGATACTTTACTTAGGGCGCCGTAGCAAATTGATCAATATCAACCGCATGGTGTGGTTGTCAAATTCAAATCATACGCTCGACCAATCGTCAATTTCACTGCTATGCTATGCAGTGAGGTTTTTCATCCGCCTTTGTGCATCAAAAGATGTTGTTTGTGAACACAATCACTAGCAATGCTCCCTGCTGACACTAATACTAACGTTACATCATGATTCAATACAGTTCTCGCTAGCCCGAGAATGGAGAGCATCGCTGTTACTCCAGCAGCGGGCCATCCCGGTGCATGACGGGGCATTTCATAAGTACTGACGAGTGTTAAAAGAAGCCAGCGCATTCATGACACTCAATGGATCTGTCTCCTAGCCAACTGGGCTCGCTTCTTACAACGCGGTATATTATAGGTCCGTGATGTCTAAGGTTCCGAGTGCCAGTAAAAACTGACATTCACTCTCCAGGAGCGTCGGTGACACTTACAATGTACGACCATGGATTGAACCTAGGCGAAGAGCTTGACCTCATCTGGCTCGGGCGATGGTCCGTGCTATCGGCTTTTGTGCTATTCGACTTGTATGTAAGAGAAGTTGGAATGATCTTCATCGCCACAGGTGTCGTGCATCCAATATTTTCCCCCCAAGCATTGATAGCTCACATTCGGTCGTAGTCAGCGGAGGCTTCGTTCATATGTCTAGGCACGTGAGTAAACCGAACTCCCCGATTGGTGCAGCACTCATGCGGCTACACAGACGTAGGCACAGGTAATGCGTATACATGATCCTTGAATGATGAGCCATCTATAGATGCACAGTTTTCTCCATGTTCGCGATTTCCTACGGGATTTGGTGCACGATTTCTGCCCATAGTAAGTGCCTCGTACACACTTTGTGCGTCTGCGACGTTGACACATTGTTTTTAGCTGTCGTCTTCTTCCGAGTATACAGGTTGTGGGATGACCGCAAGAAGGTTTCGTGTGCACTAATAGCGGGGTTCATCGCGTGCTTCGGTGCCACTGTTGTCTTCACTGTCCTTGCCGGTGTGCAGGTCTTGGGTACATATTTCATTTCTGATCTAATTTCTTCTCGCTGACCGTAGTTCAAAGCGGGTATGCGATATGTGGCGAGCGCGAATATATGCTCATATGAAGATAAGTCATGGTACACAACAGGTATATGGGCGCCGATGGTACGTGTTTCTGACTGAAGCGTAAGACGAGCAAACCGTGAAGCGATATGTCTAGGTCCTCTACGATTTATACGTCCTCATCCTTGTATTCGTCAACGTCCTCAGTAGACCGCGTAGGCAAAACTCTCAACTTGCTACGATGCTTTACAGGGATGGATTCATTATGTTTCTGGTGCGTAAGACTGACTCGGGAGCACGTGAATGTATGCTAAGCTCTTATCAGGGATTCTTCGGTGAGCCCGACTGACGACTATATACAACCCTGGCAATGTTTCTAAAGGCGTACATCGGCCAGCGCTGCGTGTGGCCAGGCTACTGCCCAGCATATTCACCGGTGTAGGTCATATATCTTCTTAGTTTCCTCAGCTCTGACACTGGCCGCATTAGGCAGAGGATGTTTTCATCGCACCTATGTGAGTCCCGCATGCTCCCCGCGTCTTCCCGCGTAGCCACTGTTCCCTTGACAACGCTGAACTAGGATCTCTTGGGCACTTGAGGCCGCCCTAGCTCGTCGCCTCTTCATGTGGGTGAAAAGTCTCCAATCTGAGAGCGGCAATGTGTACCTGTGGAACTCGCCACAGAAGCAGCCTCCTGGAGTGTCGGCCGCGAGAATTCCGCTCGTATCGACTGTTCAAGTCTGGGAGGAAGTGGAAATGCAGGTATTATAAGCTAGTAGCCTGGGATTTAAGATCGAGATATGCCATAATGGTTTCCAACAGATACGTAGTCAGCAATCAGCTAAACCCACGCTTCGCAAACTCGCTCATCCATGTCTGAACCGTCTCAAGTGTGGCTGAGACGACTCAGAACAGTCATTTCGGATTCGGGAACTCACAACTTTCACGACTTTCTCCTCACCGCTCAAGGCCATAGTGACCATACGCATACCCAAAACACAGCGATGATCACGGCGAGCGCTTGTGCGTGATCCCAAAGACTGGCGCCGGCTTTGCATCGCTGGCACACCGGCAGAGACATAGGTACTCACAATCTCTCCGAGATGGACGAAGATTCGACCGACAGCACTCTATCCTCTAAGCATGTATGCACACGACTGTAGTCCATCTGTACGCAAGGTAGAGGCTACTGCGATGCTGCCTGAGCACACCTATGCTCCGTAGAACATTCTACAATAACCGGGAAGCGCATGGGCGAACGAGAGCCACACCTATAGCGATGTATGTCAGGATAATGTCAACAGCGGAGCGACTAAACGTACGTTGTACCAGTAGAAGGACACTTGATCCTCGTGCATTGTGCGCAGCCGTAGAAATCGATACCCGACGTTCAGCGCGATAGTGAAGAGCACGGCGGATGTGCCCCAGTCGACCACCCACACAACAGTCAAGGAGATTGTCCAGAAGAGAAGACCGATCAGTGGAGTGATCCGAGCGATCCTAGGAAACACGATAGGTATCGCCCTCCTGCCCACAGAGGAGTCCCCCAGAACGTCCTTGAAATCTTGGGTGTGGATGGTAGAGGCGAAGATCCCTGCACTCGCATAAACCGCCGAGCGTGCGATCCAGTCAAAGTCCTTGTGGCCGTGAGCTACGAGACGATGAGAACTGATCCATGACACATCTAAACATCCACGTACTGGCCACTAATGTAGCTCCGACTTCGAAGGACGCGAAGCCAGCTGCATTGACTAGGTTCCTGATGATCCAGCCCTTGCCATGGGCCGATAGCTCGTTGTATATGATTGTCAACGCGACAAGGGCGACGCTGGCCCACAAGACCTCCGTACTGTATAGCCATGAAACGGCCAGACAGAGGGGCACGAGGGCCCAACGCAGTACTAAGGCGGCTTCCAGCGTCATGCGTCCAGATGGGAGAGGTCGATCGCTCTTGTTCAGGAGGTCCTCTTCCGGCTTGAGCGTCTGATTGGACACGTCAAACTGGAGGAGATGTATCCAAATCCAGAAGACCGAGTGTGGATGAGTCGAGATTCGAGTGCTGGAGCAGCAGAAATCGCGAAGAACGTCTATGTGCACGACATGTATATCAGGACAGGTAAATCGAAGCGAGGAAAGACGTACGACAGATATGACAGTCGTCTTGATGTCCGACTTCGTGAAGAGGAATAGTGTGCATAGCGTGTACGCAGCGCGATGCAGCCCACGTCCAACGATACCCAAGAACAACATGAGGCAGTCGCGACTCAAGTCGGTGTATTGGCCGTACAGCATGATGCACTTATATATTGTATGTATACTAACGCTTTGTTGGCGTACGAGCTTCGTCTAGGATGCATTAAGTCGTCTAGAACTTGTAGCCCGGTATCCCCGCCACGCCGACTCGTCGCCGAGGGAGGTAGGCGGCCCGCGGACACTGAAAAGCTGCGGGGCGTCTTTGGCAGCCTAGCGGCTGACAAGCTGAGAACAGAAATTGAGCTCATTGAAGATGGTAGACTAGCCATGTTTGCTCTGCAAAGAATGCTAGAAAGTACTTGTAGCGTGCAATCGCGCGCGACCAGAGGTTTGCAGGACATTGTTCCATGAGTAAGCGTCAAATCATCCTTTCAGAACTTGACGACGCACCAAGTATTCTCAATCGGACGCCGACGCTCCTGCGGATTGATCAGGTGGAGAGATCGCAACCAAACTTCCGTTCCATTTGACAATGGTCAGTGTCCTAGCATACACCATTTATCGAGACTGGGGAACGACTGCGCACAAAATTTTGGGTTCCAGTAGCCATCACAGGTCTGCGATGCTTCAGGGAAAGCCTCTCATCGATCTCATCAGTAGCCTTTGGGAAGAACAGCTCGCTCACGTACTGGTTTGCTGCTCCTACCCGCTTCCGCGTAAACTTTCGAATCAGCTGCCCCAAACCCCGCGAGCTTCTTGAAAACGTGAGGCGAAGCTAGGTTCAAACATAACCTCTCGGGCTTGTACGAGGCGGCGTCTATGCACTCTGGGTTATCCTAAGAGGCATAAGAGGCGTCAGGCCATGATACAGGAAAGGCCACCGTCTTCGATGAATAAACACTAACAATGTCTCTTCGATTGCAAACAAGGAGTAGTACTGGGTTCTTGGCCTCGCCTGTTCGGAGTTCATCAGCGCGTGTCTCACTGACCACAATAGCGCCAAGAACCGCCTGAGTTTCT
>NW_025955647.1:0-16523 GCF_022376445.1 Fomitopsis serialis
CAGATGCAGCATTGAGTGAAGAACTCACTCTGCAGCCAATCCGAAGTATTGACACCGTCGTCTTTTACCCGATCCTTATCAGGGTTGGCCATAGCATCCAGAATGACATAGACAAGAACATCGAAGCCCATGATCGTGACGTAGTTCAACGCCTGGATGACCACACCCGCCAAGTTGTCGTATGCCATGATCTGATTGACCGCGTTCGTGAAGAAGATGCAAGGGTTCGAATGCGCAAGTTTCGCCACGGTCCAGACAACGAATCGATCGTGTTGTGCGAAAGACGACGAGGATGCCTTGGATCGCGGTCGGATGAACTGCCGCACGCGGAGCTCGGGTGCGACTGTAGGTGCTCGACTCCACTCGCCATACAGCTGCCAACGGAGGTGGTCTCGTATTGCCGCAAATATTCCAAACCTCGACGGTGCAGACCGCATTCCACGGATGAGAGGGAGAGCTGGCAGCAGATACAACCTCAGGACCTTGAACCAGAACTGCCGAACGGGGTGGTCTGGATCGGGCGCACCAGAGGCTTCTTCGTTTCCGGGTCGACGGCAACCTATTCACCGCATAAGAAGACGCTCAAATATGCTGGGCGCAGGCGATACTCACCGTCGTCATCATATGTACGCGACCGAGTCGAAGGAATTCGTCAAGTAGGCTGGATCTCTTGAGACGTGCAGCCCAATGAACTTCATCACGGGTCGATCACGTCCATCAAGTCGTCGAATGTGTGACACACTGGGACGTGTTGAATCCAATCGGGGAAAAAGAACACGAAGTCGATATGGTTTGTGCTGGGGGTGTAGGTGCCCAGAGGGTAAGGTGCGGTCGCCGCTCGATGGCGGAATGATGCCTGCAGACCCATACGAGCGCGCGGCTTGGTGAAGCTCATAGTCCGTTTTACGTTGCCATTGGACTCGTACAGGGAGTAATGGAGTGGTGGAGCACACGGATGATGAGATCCGCGATCTCCGGGAATGCATCGACCATCCAAGACCATTTCGAGAGCAGGGCAATGGCAGGCCTGAGGGCGCCGACAGCAAGCAGCGCATTCAATATCCGAGCCTCTGGTTAGGTGGCTCCTTCGCTTCCTTCGCTTCTGGAGGTGGAGTGGCCTTAGCTTGGACGCTGTCCCCGAAGACTCGAGAGGAGCTGCCATTGCAAGCTGGCTAGTTTTCGCGTTCGAGATCCGCTCGTCAACTTTCGCAAGGTACTGTTTGTGGATAGCTTCCATGTCTTCGTCAGTCGGCGTTATCTGCAAGTAGACATAAGCATCCAACTCAAAGTCTGTTGAGATTATACATACGTGAAGCAGCAAGTCTTCCAAAGAAATAAAGTCTTCTCGAATGAGGATGGCAGCCATCAAGTACAAGTTGCGCGGCACCGGTTCGCTGACTTCTTGGAGCTACCTCGAAGTCAAAACTAGTGATGCAGCAAAGACAACAACACGAACCTGGTAGTGTGCAAATTTGAACCCCAATACTTGAGCCAAAACGCGTGAATTGGTGCCTCTGTTGGCCGTTGGAGGCGGACGGACTTCCCCACTTGGATTCTCGGCGAAGGAGAGGATCTCATCCAGACTCTTGCCTCGGTACATCTGCGTATCGGGCTCAACCACCATATCATCTTCGACTCGTTTGCGCTGGGGCCGGAGCGACCAAGGAGAGAACGAGAGGAATGCGGTGAAGAATGTATGATGCGTAGCCAGATGGGTAGAGAAAGGTCCAGGATGACGTCTAACGCGCGATTAGGATCCAAGTCGAAATAACCTATGAGGCCGACGATGCGCTCCCAAGCGGGACGCGCACGCGCCTCAATGGCAGCTCGAGGCTCGGTAGGGTGACCCGTAGTAGGAGAGTGCGGCGGGCCCAGACAACTGGTCAGCTCAGTGACGAGCTTGCTGTAGCCTTCCGATTGCTCGCGAAGAAGGTTGAACTTGTTCTGCTTGTAACTATCCAATATGTCATTTCAGGAACAGCAGCAACAGCGGCCAACAATGTGACTTACAACAGTCCCGTCCTTGTTCGTATTTCCTTCTTCTCGAAAGCAGGTTTATCGGGAACCAGTCCGACGTTCGCCACAAGACTGAGATCTAGCCGCTCCCTGCATACATCCGGATCCAGGATGCCCATAGACTACGGGAATGTCCTCAGCACTACGCAGCGGCGAAGACACATGGACACGCACAAGTAATCTCCGAACGGCCGCAGCCAACGTCTCCTTGTCCTCCTCCGCAGATTGCTTCGTGCGGAGACCCTTTGCCACAGCATCTCTGTCGAAGGACTTGCTCGCATCGACGCCCTTCTGTTCTTCGACCAGAGCAGATTTCGCGTCCGAAACGATATCCTCCAGCTCAGCGTCTACAGACCAGACGACGTCCACCAGGAGTTCACTAAACGGGACTGCATTCGGCGAGCTAGAAGCCGCCGTGGACGACGACGGGAGACGCTCGAACACCGACTGGACGAACTTCACGAAAGCATCAACCGTCAGGGCTGGCTGGATGGGCCAGCTCCTGAGGGACGACACGAGCAGCGCGTGGTACACGGTCGTGAGTGTATCATTAGAGTCCGGATCTGCAGGATTGGAATGAGGTCCCGCGACAATGTTGATACTGGAATGGCATCTCAGTAACAGATTAGACGTCAGACGTCAAATTCTTCAATACGCACCACTGCTCAGAGCCTCCATTATCCCATTTCGAAAGACATCGTTGAACCTTGTCGACTACGTCCATAATGTACGAACGTCGGATGACGCAAATTGTGGCGCAAATGCCAGTCAGCGGTTCAAGAAACCTAAGGGGTAGCTAAGTCGAGCTCGATGAACAGCGTGCGCAGAGAATACGGCAGAGAAGAGAAGGGAGGGCCACCGTCGGGTGGTCGTCGACGGAGAGGCTTGAGTGCTGTTGTTCGCGCTGAACGCTCCAGTGCCACATCGTGGCTATTCACGTGCCTCTTCATCTGAGATCTATTGTGTGGCACTGACAGGCGCTTAGCGACGGTACGACAGCTCTGCGTACCACTTCCACCTGAATTATGTACTAGCAGCGTCCAAGCTTCCACATAATTTGTCCACCTGTACGACCACCAAACTGGTGACGTTCTCTTTCCATCTCTATGCTAGTGCTAATACTGTTCGCTCTGAGGTCTTTAATACCGCTCTACCGTTCATTTCCAGGTCTGTCGCAAGCGGCCAGTAGAATTCGCGGTGGGCATCAGCATGGTTAACTTATGTTTTATCCACTGACAGCAATAAGCATTATGTTAGCCGATTTGACGAGCGTTGAACACGAACAGATCCTATTGCCAACGGCGTCACAGTACCGCCTTGACGATTTCTTGCGTGCGAGCCATCTGTCCATACTGGCCGGTACGCCGTACGCGAGCCCTCCTCCGAGTCAAAGTGCTAAGTACTCAATGCTTGTACATCAAACGTACAGATGTCCACCTGTCATTCAATAAGTAGTGCCATGTACTGTATACCAAGGTATGTTACTCAAGCATACGGTCTTCCTTTGCCTGTGTGATCCGAGGAGGACTGCTTGTCGGATATGTTCATCATTGCACCGGTTGATAACAGCTTTGGTTCTGCACTGCTGCAACAGTGCTCTCCTGCGCCGCAGAACAGCGCGCACAGGCTTGTTTGAACCCTCAACTCTTATGGCCTTCCCCGACGTGCCGACTTCCGTTATTGAGTAGGGGTGCCTTGGGGGTGCCCGTTGACTGCGTGATTCCAGAGACCAAACTTGAGACTTATCGCGCCTCGGCACAACGCTGCGAATCGACGGAGGCCTCTTAGGACGCACGCGCTCTACATGAGCTGAGAATGTTGAACTGAGTGAGAATACGATCTGAAACGCTCATTCCAGCTAGTTGCAGAACATTAGGCGCAGACGAACGCGCGCGACATACGATGACAAATAAGCGCCGCGCCACAGTTGACGTCGGTTCATCCACTTCTGCACCATTATGTTTTTGCGGCTTCAAAGCTTCACGGTCGTCTGCACTAGCACCTGTACCGAGCAGTAGCGACGCGGTCACGTTCCTCGGACACCGTACTAATGTGTTTTACTGATCGAGACTAGTAACAATGCATAATGCCTCCCCTACACGACTGCTTGCAGTCAGCTACAATGGACGAGTTCGACAGACGTCGTAGACCTGGGTGTAGGGGGCAGATACACGTTCAATTGTCTGCGGGCACTGGCCGGTACTCCTGCAAGGCGTTCACGGGATCGTGTTTACTGAGTCGCAAGACATGCCTCTCATGACGGCTGCTGCAGGGACAATCAATGCAACGCAAAAACATGGTGGTGCGAGGTGTGGTGAGGTGGGTAAACCGACGTCTTCGTGTGGATAGCGCCTATTTGTCATCATATGTCGCGCGCGTTCGTCTGCGCCTAATGTTCTGCAACTAGCTGTCAGATTTCCCTGAGTTGATGGGACGCCGGGGGGCCAATGGGCGCGCAGGGATCGGGCGGCAAAGAGAGCTTCTAGATGGGGGTGAAGCGAGCTGGCCTGGAGACTGCCCGTACTTATATAATCGTGTCCCGAGCAACCAACTTGCCCTCCCGGTCCCGCTCCCTTGACCTCTCCGGGCACGCTCCATGCGACTGTAGCCTCTGTTCTTGGGCCCGCAAAAGCCGTTCCGGCCGTCGCTCGCAGCGCATCGTCATGCTATCCATGCTCTTCCTCTCTCTCTTCGGTTCTCTTGTGTTGTGCTGTGTCCTTTTCCCATCGCTATGGACATCAATAACGGCGGGGGATGAGATGTTGGATGCACACGAGGCTGGCATTGCTCTGGTGGCGTACCGTATGTCGTAATTTTCCCCTCTGCGCTGCTCGTGTGCCTACAGTCCATTTGCAGGCGCGCCGTTCCGTGAGGTGGGGCCACCCGTATGCATGGCAAAACTCATCATGTTGCGACATAAGGTTGGTACAAGTCGGCGACATCTCCAAAGTCACGCTGAGAGTTGAGCCTTTTGAGTGCAGATCAACCAAGACAAAACTCGGAAACGAGCTAGCGTCAGCCGTTCCCGTCAGGCTGCCTTCACCTACTCTATTCCATCCGTCCGATCCTCTCGCGACCTCTCCTTCATGCGCTTGGGCAGGATGCGCGGAAAGCAGAATCACTAATACGGTCGTCTTGTACGCGGTGCCCCGTGGCGCCTTTATACCCGGACGTAGAATACCTTCAATTCGTTCTTTCGGGACTATCCTGCCGGAGCCAAGTACCGCTGAGAGCAAACGGAATCTGTACACAAGGGACATGACATCCATGACATTGCGATGCATCAACGTAGACTATGCTTTACACTACATTACAGTTGACATAATCAAGGTAGCATGTGGATCCAGAGAGGGTTTGAAAACATACTCGATGCATAACCATGAGTCCTAACGGATAGCTTGTCAATGACGTCGTCAACAACGTACTCAAACGCTCGTAGCATCTATCCCTGGAACTTCGCGCGTCTGCTAGTCGACACAGTAGACAAGACACTCGGTGTCTTCGCCACCTTGTTCGTCTGCTTCGGACCGTGCGCGGCCGTGCGCCCCGTGCCGCGCGAAGCGACGCCTCCTCTCTTCCTCGCACCTCCAGTTACGGAGACCGAGGCAGTAGTGCGTCCAGTGCTGTATACGCGTGTCTCGTGCTTGGCCCAATTCAACATACGAGACTTTTCGTTCTCAGGTACTTCACCGAACTTTGACTGTCCACGTGAGAGGAAACGATAAGGAAAGCTGCCAAATCAAAGACGCGTTGCACTCACCTGCACACTAGGATCCCAGTCCCCGTCCTTGCGCAGAGAGAGAGTCTTCGACGACCCGGAGAACTCTTTCACATGAAGAGTCTCCTCCTCTTCATATCCATCACTCTCAAACCAGGAGACGTCATGAGGATCGAGGCTTTCGGTGTGCTAGGCAAAGAGTCGTCAGTGTTCCTCCCCGCGACAGGATGCACGGAAGCCTCACCTGGTCCTCACGCGACGCAGCGACGAGTTCCTTCCTGAGCTGCGCCATACCAACGACTTCCTGCTCCTGCTCCTGCTCCTGCTCCTGCTCCTGCCCCTCTTCGACTGTATCGACGTCCATACCGATCAAGGTATCGTCATTCTGTTCCATGTGCGCAAAATCGTCATCCTCTGTCATGCCATCTTGGTACGCTTGCGCGAAGGGCGCAGTGCCCGGATCTTGGGCTGTATACAACGCGTCAGCAAGGACTCAGAGGTTCCAGAGTTTCAGCTACCTAGCACGTCGAGTGTGTCACCGTCGATCTTCCGCTTCTGGCGCTGCATCCTCCGCCTCGCCCTCGCGGCGTCATCGTCGTCCTCATCCGAATCGTCGTCCTCGAAGCCGACTCCGCGGTTGCGACGGGCCGTCCTCAGTTTACCCTGGACAGCATTTTGGTGAAGCCGCTCGTTCTCCTGATCATCCTGTTCGAGTTGCTCGCTGGAAATCGCCAGTAAGTACCGTAGGTGCGATATGATATGGTGATACTAACCGATGTTTCTCCAGCACAGCGTGCTCAGCGAGCATAATCTCGTCCATCTCCTGGTCGTCCACCAACTCTTGGAGGTTCTGGTCCTGCGCTTCGTCATCCTCTTCTTCTTCGTCGTTGCGCTTGCGGAGACCAAACCCTCTCATATCGTCGTCATCCGACTCCTCTGCCTCGCCCTCGATGAACTCGGACCTTTTCGCCTTCTTACCCAGTAGGGCAGGCAACTTCATCGGATGCATAGACGCCTGCCTCATGATGGCAAACGCGTCCTTTGGCTTGTGCGGCGTCGGCGAGACGCTGCCAGCGCGGCTACCAGACGGAACACCCTTCTCAGGCGAGATCTTGCGCCGCTTCAGACGCATGCGCGGCTGTGCGTCGAAATCATCGTCGTCGTCATTGTTGGTCATGACCGCGTCGATCGTCGCCAGCGGCTGTCGCGTCACAGAGCGGGGCGAGAATACGTCTTGAATCGACATCCCGGACACCCTCGCTACCTGCGTCGGAGAGAACAGCTGACTTCGCACAGGAGTCCGCATGGGACGAGTTTGGGTAAGGAAACTATGGTGCACTAGAATCAGCCTGGCCCTCGGCACGAAGCAGTTGGAACCTACCCATGTTCGTTCACGTACATCCTCTTCTTCTCGGGGCTAATACCCTTGTTGGCACCTTCCGCGATGAGCTCCTGCTCCTTGTCGAAGATCTCGTCGGCCTTGCGTCGGAGGGTCTGGCTGATATCGAGGGCAGGCTGCAGAGCAACATCCATCGTCAATGAAAGGTCCTGTGCCGCTTTCGCGCCCTTGATCTGCACAGCCTCGTCAAGTACCTAAATCGAACCTGTTAGCAGGGTAGAGGTGACGAGGCCAATGAACAGCACCACGCACCGTTTGCTGCGAGAAGAAATCGGACAGGTCGCCGCCTTGCACGGCTTTGGGTACCACTGCGGGCGCTTGTACTTTGTTCGAGGCTTGAGACTCAAACAGATCTGCAAGACCGCCTTGCAACGCGACAGGACGGACCGATGGAGGACTCGCAGGGTCAGCCTGGGCAGGCGCATCCTCGTCGGATCGTAGGAACGGCAAAGGGGGACCTGGAGAGAACGTCAGGCGACGAGCGGGGCTCTGCAAGTCGCTTGAGAAGGAGAACGGATTCTCGTCGTCGTCGCCGGTCGGCAGTTCCTGGAATGGAGCCCGACGTCCATCTTGTGGCGTGCTCTCCATCGGAAGACCGTCGTCTAGCGAGAAAGGCCGATTCTGCGACAGGCTGAAGATGCTACCTGCCCTGCTGAACCCGGATTGGCTTGAGACTACCGTATTCTCTTTGTCTTCGCCTCTGTCGTACATCAGACTGGCGTCATTCTCTTTGTCAGTACCGTCTTCGGTATGGTTCTCCAACGAGGATGTGGAGGTCCGACGGCGCAGTGTACCTTGCGGCAGACGCTGCGATCCAGGTAGTGCAAACGAGCTATCCGCGACCAACACTCTGCCCAGTGGCTCTGGCTGGCCCTCTTCCTCGTCATCGGAATGGATAGCGACCAATGGACGACGAGGCCGCCCTTTGCGCCCGCGTGGCACTGGGGCCACATTCTCGTCGTCATTCTCAGACTCCTGGGTCATCTCGACTTGGCTTGCAAGGACTGGCTGGCTCTCAGTGTCCGAGTTGGCCTCATCACCACTTCCGAGCTCTTGATTCTCGTCTGCGGGCTGATAGTCAGGATCGTCTTCATCTTCATCCTCACCCCCGTCCCTGTCCTCGTCCTCGTCCTCGTGGAAGTCGTCATCGGTCTGCACTTCGGTGAGACGCTTCTGGATGAGCGCGGTCACTGCATGCTCAAAGCCAGCTGGCGCGGTGTCAGATAGACTGTTCTTCAGTTTACCTCCTGCCCTCTGCCACTGCTCTTCCTTCTGTCGGCGCTCCGCGACTGCCTGCTCTTGCGCCTGCCGCAGCATCATGTGGTTCAACTCGTCCACTGATATCCCCTTTCCCGCAGCGTCATGCGTCTTCTTCCTCTGGAAGCTCGGGGCCGCGGCGTCAGCTAGCGTCGTTACGCCAGTCACACCGCTCTTCCGACGCGGTACTCTGGCCAAAGCCAACTGTGCATTTCTCCCGACAGAACGTTTGACACCGTGCGCGGCGCCGGCCCCCCTCGCTTGTGCCTCATCTCGAACCACACCGTGCATGTCTTCATGGACTATTTCGAGATCGCTACCGTCCTCATCGTCGGTGGGAACGCGATTCTGCTGCTGCTTCAAGAAACGCCTCTTGGTCTCGGCCGCGCGCTGAAGCCTCTCCTGCTCTTCCCTCTTCTTGGCTTCTTCATGGAGCAAGGATTCGATGTCAGGCATTTCCTCGTCCTCGCTGGAATCGTCGCTTCCACCGGCATGTGTGGAAGCAAGACCAAGAAGGCCAGTAGGTTTGAACGACGTGCCAGGCACCGGTGATGCTGCCCGAGCAAGTGGCTTCAGCGACACCGAACGAGCACGCAGAGGAATGTTAGGGCGCTCTTGCGGTACATGTGATGAGGGAGAGGAAGAGAATGGCTGTATGGGGTCCGTGTCCGGTACCTCCACGCGCTTATTCACTTTCACAGGAAGCTTCGAGGGTTTGCTATGGGTCAGAGGACCGGCAATCAGCAGCTGCTACTTCAATGAAAGCTGCTAGGCTGACCTGAGCTTCTCCAGAAAATGCGACAGTTCAAATTGCTGCCCTTGTGCTCTGGGAAGAGTCGCATCCCGCTCAGCCATCATACGCGCTGTTGCTTTCTGGGTCTCTTCTCGCTCCTTCTTCGTAGGCGGCTGTGACACAAAGTAGGTCATTCAACCAAGCGCTATCAATCTGACGACACTTACCTTAACGCGTGTTTGCCTCCCCTTCCCTGCGTTTCGCCGTCGCTTACTCGTACGACTCTCGTCATCGTCGGAGTCCGTCTCTACAATAGCCTTCTGCTTTCCTTTGGCTTTGGCAGTAAGGGACGTGGGCAGCACGGCCGGAGAAGGCAAGCGACTGAGCACGGCGCGAAGAGGACTCTTGTCAAGAGCATCACTAGACTCGCTGTCAGAGTCTGCTCTGGGCGCGAGCGACTTCCTCCTGGGTGGCCGCCGACGGACAACCGGCGATGGAGAACGCGACGCCACTGGGGAGTCAGCGACCTTACTGCTCTCGTCGCAATTGACATGGGACAAATCATCAGTTTCTCGCGTCTCCGCCGAGGGTATGCCAACAGCGGGTGAAGATGGCTGCGGTGACGCGGCGCGTTTGCTGTCGATGGGGCGCTGACTAGACGCGTCTTTCACTATTTCCTGTACCGCGTCCTCATCCTCGTCCATCTCCCTGAGTTTCTTCTTCCAGTCGAACTCGTAACCCGAGGGGAGCGCGTCGCCTCTGTCATTGTCTTCGTTGCTGGCCTCAGCGTCGTCGAAGGAAGCGGGGGAGGAGGCAGACGCGTCGGGCCCATCAGATGTCGGCGGATATTCGTGGTTCGGTTCGAGAGAGGGAGGATCATTGGAACTAGCCCGTGATGAGGCACCTGTAGAGACAGTAGAGTCGAGTATGCTCGTGTCGAGTGCGGGCTCTCTGCGACGTCCGTAGGTTCGCTTGACCGCAGGACGTAAAGCGGCCGCGCCCACTGCGGTTCCTAGAGAGTCCATGTCGTCCATAGTCTGCGCCACAAGAATATGACGAGCGGAAGGGTATCGGCAGATGAAGACAGCTGCTTGGACCAGCAAGCTGTAGCTTTGGTTGGGTGTGCCAGTCGAGCGCCCGACTCGTCACTCGTCTCGGTTGTCACAAATGTGACGAGACGCGTTTTTGGAAACAGCGCCGTCACGCACCAGCTGCCGGGGTCCTGGGAAGGTGCAGCCCGATATGGATGAACTGCATAGTCCACTTCAGCCACCCGCGCCACCGCAAGATTTGGGCAGGCTATCGACACCGGCATAGACGCACGCCCGCAACGACCTCAAGACCTCAAAATGAGGTGAGTATGGTCCTTCACACAATTGCTGCATGCGGAGAGCTGATATCTGTGTCTCTGTAGTCACCGTAAGGTGTGTAGCTTGATACCGTCGCAGCTGGTATGGCCGTTTGACCCGCCTCATACATAGTACGAAGCCCCCCGTCACGGTTCCCTTGGATTCCTGCCCCGCAAGCGGGCTGCGCGCCACCGTGGAAAGGTCAAGGCTTTCCCCAAGGTGCGCAATTTGGTTTTGAGTCCCGCAAGATGCCTTGCCGAGCTTTGGCGTATGTAGGATGACCCCAAGAAACCCGTGCACTTGACTGCCGTCTTGGGCTACAAGGCTGGCATGACCCACATTGTCCGCGATCTCGACCGTCCCGGATCCAGTGAGTTGTGGTCAATAGTCCACCTGAATGTGCGCTCATCATTCTCCCTAGAGATGCACAAGAGGGAGGTCGTGGAGGCAGTCACCATTGTGGAGACGCCCCCGATGGTCGTTGTTGGTGTTGTTGGTTACGTCGAGACTCCCCGTGGTCTCCGCACTCTCACGACTGTCTGGGCTTCCCATCTTTCCGACGAGCTCAAGCGTCGCTTCTACAAGAACTGGTACCGTTCGAAGAAGAAGGCCTTCACCCGTTACGCAAAGAAGGCTGCCGAGGACGGTGGCAAGTCCATTACGCGCGAGCTCGAACGCATTCGCAAGTACTGCACTGTCGTCCGCGTCCTCGCCCACACCCAGATCCGCAAGACCGGTCTCAGCCAGAAGAAGGCGCACCTCATGGAGATCCAGGTCAACGGTGGCTCGGTTGCAGACAAGGTCGAGTTCGCACACGGCCTGTTCGAGAAGCCGATCGAGGTCGGCACTGTGTTCGAGCAGGACGAAGTCATCGATGTTATTGCGGTGACGAAGGGTCACGGTTTCGAGGGTGTGACCCACAGGTGGGGCACCAAGAAGCTGCCCCGCAAGACGCATAAGGGTCTCCGAAAGGTCGCTTGTATCGGTGCATGGCATCCGTCGAAGGTCATGTTCTCTGTTGCCCGTGCTGGCCAGAGTACGTATACTCAAGTCACTCATTTGATTTGACCTGACTTGACTGTGAAATGTAGACGGCTATCATCACCGCACGGAGCTCAACAAGAAGATCTACCGCATCGGCAGTGGCGGGGACGACGGCAACGCATCGACTGAGCACGACATCACGAAGAAGGCCATCACGCCCATGGGTGGCTTCCCTCACTACGGTATCGTCAAGAACGACTACCTCATGCTTAAGGGCTCTATCCCGGGTACGAAGAAGCGTGTGATCACCATCCGCAAGTCGCTCATGGTGCACACGTCTCGCCGGGACCTGGAGAAGGTGCAGCTCAAGTTCATCGACACTTCATCCAAGTTCGGTGTAAGTATTGCTCAACCTCACACGAGATTCTTTGTTGCTCATGTTCCTTGTACAGCACGGTGCCTTCCAGACCTTCGAGGAAAAGGCCGCGTTCTTGGGAACGCTCAAGGCCCGGGCGTGATTCACTACATTACCATGTACTCTCTCTGTTCATTAGGCCCACACACTCGCATTACACGCCTTATGCTATGCTATGCTCTGCCTTGCATGATATACCTCACGGAATGATTGCCCGTCAGATTGCAACACGTTTGACTATGAAGTTGGGAGTGAATGTCACAGAAACAACGCTGTCCTGACAGTGAGGCCCGTGGTGATTGGCCCGCGTTATGCCGGAAAGCGCGAGACGGCGCCTGCCCGAGTTTTCTTGCTCTCTGTCGACCGCGTGCAGCGACAGCACAACACACCTGGCCACAGCGTCCGCTTGCCCTCGCCCTCTAGAATCGTGTCGAGACCAGCTGACGGTGACCAGGTGGCGGACACGGGTCGCTTGTCGTAGTCGCTCATCGCATCGCGGTACGTGCACGGTCGGTCTCGTAGTGGTCTGGATGTGCCCAGTTTCTAAACCTCAAACAGAATGACTGCATAGTCCATTGATGCTGAGAGTGTCCTCTCTGGGCCTCCGTCATGACAAGTCGCGCTTCCTATTCTCGCAACTGCATCGATACGTCTCAACAGCGGCCTACCAAACGACGGAGAGTAGCGATCGACCGCAACACCCTTTCCATGGAGAGGATCCTCTCTCTGGTGCTCCTACAGACTCTTCCCAACGACCTATGTCTCCAATGTCGTCAGTGTCACCTGAACCCGGAAACCTTGACAGTCGCAATGTCCCTAGCCTCGCCTTCTCGACCCACAGGAGATTGCAGACGCACGGACGACGCCCGACGTCGATGGGTGTACGCGAAGGCCAGGCGAAGACAGTCCACGAGGCGTTTTCTCCCGCTTTCGCTGCAATTGTGTCAGACAGTCTCCCAGAGGCCAGCACGTCAACGGAAGTGTTCACGGACTCGCTATCTCCTGCCGAGTCCACCGAAGAGACAAGCCGTGCGGAATTGGAGTATGTCATGGACACGACGGAGGAGGTGGAAGAGGCCTGGGAAGCATATCAACGCTTGTTCACCATGCCGCTACCTGAGGACACTCCATCCGTACGCTACTATGCACGCCTACACCGATTGGCGCGCCTCCTGTCGAAGGTCAAACCGCGCACGCGAACTCTCTTCCTCCGGTTGCTCTCGGTACTCTCTACATTGTACAAGAGCGGTGGCAATGTCCATGCCTGGGAGTGGAACCTGCTCATCGACTGTGCGGGGAAGGGCTGGCGTAAAACCCGGCCGGAGGACTTCAAGGCGGCCTTGGATGTGTACCGTGATATGATTGAGTCGAAGGCCCCTGGCTCGACATCCAATGGTCATAGACATGTCCCGGACGGAGGGGCAGGAAGCCAGAAATCCGTGACGCCGGATATTGTCACGTATACGACGCTCCTCCACATAGCTGGTCGTACCCTCCAGCACTCGATCTTGCGCCACGCCAGAGGTATTCTCGAGGCGTCTGATATCCCCCCAAACCGCATCACGTATCTTTCCCTGGTCAGGTACTACGCCCGCACGAACGACCTTACTGGTGTCCGCGCTATCCTGTCGAAGATCCGTGAGCAAGGGCTCGAGCTCGGACTGGACGGCGTTAACGCGTGCGTATGGGCATATGCTCGTGTTGGTCGCCTTGATATTGCCTCGCTCCTGTATCGTGTTGTGCGACACAACCTCATTCCCGAAGATGAAGTGGGCGAACATGATATCCAGGCGGCGATCCGGCAGCTTACGTTTACGGAAGGGCTGGAAATCCCTTTGACCATCAAGCCGAACGCTATCACATACTACACTCTCATCCAGTGCCACGCGTATCATGGAGACCTCTCTCGGTCACTCGAGGTCTTCAGGGAGATGATGACGGTGAACGAGCAGTTGGGCTTCTTGGACCAGAGCCTCCCGGACGACGATCCCTCCCGCACTGACAAGTCGCCCACCCTCCCCGCTTTCCGGGCCATCTTCCTTGGGTTCGCCCGACACGGTGGCAAGGACGCTGCGCTGCTGAAACGAGCCGGCCCTCTGACCCAGCGGCTGGCCACTCCTCGGTGGACGATGGAGAACCTGCAGGCGCTGTTCGACACGTTCATGAGATTGCCGCATGACGTTCGACCCAGTGAGCGGACGGTCTTCTGGATCTTGACCGCCTTCGACGTGCTGAGTGGGCACGCCAATTGGAAGCTGCGTCGCGTCTGGGAGAAGCTCACTGAAAGGTTCGGCGAGTATCAGGGAGGCAGGTTGGAGCGATTTAGAAAGAGGATTTATGAGAGTGACCAAAAGGGTAGCTAGTACAACCATCCATAATACATACAGTGTACAGAAGTCGTTCTGGTGTGCGATGTGGTACAGATGAGAGGGAGGTATGGTAGATGGTAGTCCATGCTGCGAAACTGATGACAATTACATCGCACCGCCATTCTCCGTCCGCCACTGGACGTACTCCTCCCAGCTGACGGTGTACTTCCGGCTCTGGTATCGGCGCAGCTTCACGCTACGTCGGATATCCTCGGTGATGCGACCAGTCCAGCCTGCCTTGTGGATGGCGCTGTCGATGGTCTCGATCTTATCCCAACCTTGCTCGGGGGCGATCTGTGGCAGGTATGTGGCAGAAAACGTGTGCTTCAGTGCGCTTCTAGTCGGTATAGAGGTGGAGGATGCGTAAGGAGAGGGCGCCTCGGAAGGAGACGCAGGTCCGGCGGGGAGTAGCGACGGATGCGGGAACGAGATGCGGACGCCGTGCACTCCGATAGTCCAGTCTAGATACGACGAACCATCCTCGAAGTCTGTCAGGAGGGAGACCCTACACGGACCAATCAGGTCCTCTCCTCGACAAGCCATGGCTCCGCACATCCACTCACCCGCATTCTAGAGTCTCCAACTCGCGCTCTTCTATCTTCCTGAATCGATGGTCTTGGAACGCACTGATCAGGGCATACTCGGCCAGGCCCTCTCGTATTGGGATCGCCTCAAACGTCCCGATGCAGCCTCTCAGCCGGGGCGGCCGTCCGGGGCGCGACGACCTGGTATTCCAGGTGACAAAGAGCGGGCTGCGAACGATGAGCACCGACTGGTATGTGCACTGCCTGGACGTACTATTTCCCGTCCGGGAACTTAGGTTCGAGGGCCCTGTGCCCAGTCAGCGCGCAGAAGAGCGCATCGAAGCACCGGAAGCAATGCTCCCTGGTGCAGACGGTCTCGTCGTCCTCTACGAGGTCAACGGCTGGGTTCGGCGGGATGAGAGCCATGGCTGGTCGATTCTGCAGCCAGCTAAAGCCGAACGACGGGCCCGCTGAAGATAGCGCAAGAAAGCAGGGGCCTCGGGAGTATGTACAGAGGATCACTCGAGTGGTTCACTGGGTAAGATCGCCCGATCAGGAGCACTAAGAAAACCATGCATAGACGCCCATAATCTAGGCTATGTAGAGCGAAAGGACAGCAGAAAGTAACTGGAGACTACTACAATACAAGAGCGTACACGAGAACAGAGAGACAGAGAGTCCTACTGTTATCGTCTCTGAGTGCGGGCATCACTATTGACAAGGTATGATGTATGCTACGACATGACGAGCATCTGAAGAGGATAAATCAAAGAAACCATAACATAAGATACGACATGAGGATATCTGACCAGTGGGGGGACGTAGAGAGGACGTCCAGGAGGTGATGGGGAAGACGTGAGGGCATGTGAGATCCATGGGTCATGAGAGGATGGGCGGGGCGTAAGCGGAGGCGAGCACAGTCGGCGGCAAAGATCGTAATGGATGGAGATGGAGGAGAGCACTCCGAGCGTGGGGAGCGATGTCAGGAAGGCCAGAGACCGGGCAGACAAGTCATGCGAGGGTGTCATGTCGAGCAACTCCACGAGTTCCCGCCGCTTGTTGCGCTTTCTCGCGCGCCTCCTCCTCTCGGCTGGCCGCCACATCGGCGTCGTGGGGCAAGTGAGATACACCTGTCTCTTCTTGACTTCGTTTTCTTCTTCGATGCGGTCCTTTCGTGCAATGATAGCACTATCAGGGAGTCGAAGAGTTGCTGATTCCTGTACCCATCCTTAGCATTTCTACGGAAGTAGATATTGGTCGACGTACCGGTGTCTCCTTGGCAGAGACCTCGAACATTCCATGCCCTGTTCAGCCCCACTCTGGTCACTAGCTCGTCTGTCTCTTCGTCTTCCTCGTCCATACTATTGCTGCTCCCGTCCGCTACCTGGCTCCAGCCTGCGGTCCGGAAGCCGAATTGCGTCTCGAGACGCGAAGTGGGGGCGCGGATCGCGCTATCCACTGTAGGGTCCGCGCTAGGAAAGCTCAAGAGGCTACCGCTTTTGGCTCGCGGTCGAGTCACCGCAGTTGTATGAGACCGTTTCATAGCAGTCGCCCGAGGATTAGTGTCGTCCAGCTCCGGTGGCGGTGGTAGCGGCGGTTTCGCCTGCGGAACCGGGCGCATGCTAGGGAATGATGTGAAGCGCGGGCGGATATACGAGAAGGTGGATGGGGGTGGTGGAGCGGGAGGACTGGGTGGACGAGGCGGAGGGAACCAAGTGTGCAGTGAGAGACGGGCTAGGTCTGAAGTGATCTGTCGCTT
>NW_025955648.1:0-16445 GCF_022376445.1 Fomitopsis serialis
AATGCTCTTCGACTCTCGTTCCCGTGCAGTGGCCCACGGCGATGCTTCCCTTCCGCTCGTCCGCCGCTATCCCGACGTGCAGGAGCTGATCGAGTACCTCGACCAAGTCTTCCTCACTCTTCCGTCGCAGCATAGCTACGTGGGCGAACCCTTCCCTTTGATTGCCTGGGCCCCGAATCGGGTCACCGCCGAGCAGGCCGACGCAGAGATTGGTCGTCCCCTCCTTCCGGTTCGCTACTTGGAGCGTCCTTACAGCTCTCGTCCTACCGCGCTTCGTCCGACAGCCTCGACAGCCTCCTTACTCGGTTCCAGGGCCTCCTAGACGAGTGCCGCACCGCTAACCGCGACGCTCGTTCCGAAGCTGTTCGTATCGCCCGAGGCCTGAATACGGTGGAGGGCGGTGTTCGCGACTTGCACGCCCGCCTGTCGGAGGGAGTCTACGTCCCGGACGGCTACTCTGGGTACCTCGCCGCCTGCGGTTCACATAATGGGGTCAAACTATCGGTTTGTTACCCGGCCACCCGACATGAGATTCACTTATTGTTGCCCGGCCACCCGACGTCGGCCGACGGTTCGACTCAGCCGTCATTACCCACGTCGGCCGATGCATGGAACTTCCGGCTACCCTCGGATGGGCCGACGAGTTGGATGGGAGGGGTGTTTCCAACCACGGCCCACAGGGTGTGTGCGGATTGACATTCTGTATTGTCGTCACCCACGGGTCGGCCGATGGTATGATTCGTCGGCGTTCACGGAGCGGCCGACGGTCGAATCTCACCATATGCACCCGGTCGGCCGAGGGTCTGACGGAGGGTCTGTACCCAGTCGGCCGGTGATTCGACAAGATGCTGCTCCCACAGCGGCCGGTCATAAGACAAGCCATGACAGTCGGGTCGGCCGACCACCCGGGGATCCGCACACTGGAATTCTTTGTGGTTCATCCAATTTGTCTTGGCATGACTGTTGCCCGGTCGGCCGACATCGCACCCGCATCAATGCTCCTATTGTTGCTGGACAGCTGGCGACATGTTCTATATGATACATGGACTTCAATCTGCGCGGCCGACATTTGACTACTGCCAACAATCCTTGCGCGGCCGGCGTCCGATCACATCGTTGTAACCCTGCCGGCCGACATATCGTTCCAATTACTATTGAATCGTGATAAGGCACCGCCGGAAAGTTCGGCCCGGGCTCCCATCTTGCCCTGATCACAAGGAGATCTGCCCGATCTGCCGGGCATATAACACCATTAATAGACATCTCCCAGCCACAGCTTTTGCGTGTGACTGTTGTACAAACTATACAGACCCTGTGAAAATCCCATCAAACCTTCCCGCATGCTCAACACAATCTCCTCCCGCCATGTCCGCCGACAGTATCGACATTCGCGTTGCCAATTATATGCTTGCACTGTATGAGTATAGACTAGCTTACTTGGCTGGCACCGCTGGGCAGAATCTGTCGCCCGCGCCGGACGCCGACTTTAGTCCGGAAATGATCGGCCAGGCACACCAAATGGTCGAAATTATTAAGGAAGCCTTTCTTCGTCGAAGTGAGTATGGTGTATGTCTTGGCAAACACCTAAGCTCACTGCAAAGCCAAGTTTTCGTGAATTGGAATGCAGAGGATTATGCGGAGGCTATCCCGGCGGAAATCTCTGACCGGACAATGCCGCGCCTTCATCGCGCGATGAAGAAATTCCCGCCCCTCGAGCTCGGCGACGGTATTTTTACACAGCCCGCCACCGTCGTCGATGCACTGGGGCATGTTCTGCTTTGGTACCTGCCTGGTATCATAACGGCCGAGCAGCAGGCGAGCGTTATACCTTCCCTGCTTATGGTGATGCTAATAAACACACCGTGCAGCTTAAGATATGGGAAAATACGTTTCTACTCAATCCGATGCTCGCAAAGTCTCGTGGGCAGGCTTCGACAACATGGCGGAATCACCCGGACAACTTCGCGGCAACCGGACAATGGCAAAGCCTGGATCCCGGGTGCATATCTTTCTCCCCGGGTTGGTACCAGCAAGGTCACCAGGTATGCAGCAGTGCGCACCAGCAGTGCCGGACTGATGTTGTCTCCCCCAGGGCACTACATATCCGCCACAGGTGTCCTCAACTTTATTGGAAGAACAATCTCCCGGCCGGGATTGGTTCCGGGCAATGACAGAGCAGCACGCCCTCATTGCGGGCATGCTCCGGATAATTCATCCGGAGTTGCATGCTATGGGCTATGCGGCGCTCGCCTCAACTCGGATTTGTCCCGACATTGCGGACGTGCTCCCTTGTGGGGTACTCCATTCAATGCCATGTCCGTTATCACCAACCGCCGATCGCCCCTCCACCTTGACCGAATGTCGGCAAAGGATTGGTATGATCTCCTCATCACGATTGGTGGGGACAACGACACGGTATTAGAGCTCCCGACCCTCGGCCTCACCTTACAGTACGCCGGCGGGTGCGCGGCTTTGTTCTCCGGGGCCCTGATCCCTCACTCCGTATCACATTCCAATAGGGAGAGGCTTTGCGTTGTATACTACCTTAGACCCCAAGTACACAAATGGGCGAAGGTGAAGAAGACCAGTTGGCTGACAGTCGACTTTTAGCTAGGTATTAGATATGTTAGTTTGTAGCATGACCGAATACATGATGAACCTGTGTGCCTCGTCCGCGTTATTGAACCATGACAGTGTAGGAAGAGGACACGTCCGCGATCGGGCGTCCGAGGTCGGGCGTCCGAGGTCGGGCGTCCGACATCGGGCGTCCGACATCGGGCGTCCGCGGTCGGGCGTCCGCGGTCGGACGCCCGAAGTGTTGGGAGATTCGGACAGGGTAAATATACAAGGAGGCCGTTTGAATTACCGTCCAAGGTACATGATACCATATGCAGTCTCAGCGTCATTCTGGAGCATTTTGTACATATGTCGCCGCTGACGGCACACCTCCGCATACCCAGGATACCTTCCGCTCTTCCGGTGGGCGGCATGGTCTGCCCACCGTTTCATCTCGTACTCAAAGTATCTCCGGACAGAATCCAGCTCTCGGCGGAGGATATTGTCCTCTTCTTCGGCTCGCTCGAATTGTGACCGTGCTCGGAACCAATGCACACGGTGTACTGTAAAAATCATGACTCGTAGATGTACCGTGACCAGTGACCTGCTTACATTCCGTCATTGTCTCATTTGCGTTCATATCGCCTTGAACATCCGTCGTCCATATCCAGGGTAGCCGGGTATGTCGCTGCCCCCGCTGGTTCGGTTCTACAATTGCTGTGCTGACCTTCAAATCATCAGGCACCAATTTCTGATACTTTCGAAGTGTTGACGTTGTTGCTCCGAGCACTGTCATCGCATGCCGCACCTTCCTGTACATACGGGCCTGGTGTTCCACTCCTTTCTGAACGGCATGCACATCCGCCCACGCCCGTGTCTTCCGTGACTGAGACTTGGCATCGCGCACCTTCGCTCGCATTACAAACGACTTTTGGCTGAGCAATATCCGCAATTGGTGCAAGATGTCGTTCGCTTGCCCGATTCGTAGCTCCAGTTCCGCTTTTGCATATGGCTGCACGTCCGCAGTCTTGATCTTGTCGACAGAGTAGGACGATGGAAGTGACAACGGCCGCCACTCCGCTGCCCTCCCATCTCGCTTTCTTGATTTCGGAGTAGAAGCCGGGACATTGCCTGTTACGTTGGGCCCGGCGGCTGCTTGGCCGCTGTTCTGCATGTCTTCCCAGTCGGATAGGTCACCGTTGTCATCGATAACCTCGGTATGCTGCCGACCGTCGTCCCATTCGTTCGTACCCACAATCTCCTCCCCCTTCCTTAGGAAGCGCTCGATCCGGAGTTCGAGCCGTTTTCTCTGTTTTGCGATGTTCAAACGCTGCTCTGCCGTTGTCTTTGTCCCATAGGCCCTTACTACCCGCTGCAGCGCGATTCTGTCGGAGTGTGAGCGTTGAATGTCGGGCGGCGGGATTGTAATTACGCACTGTGCATCCTCAATCCTCATTCCCTCAACCATCCACTCCGCTGCTCCGACGATGGTGTTGTTATCGCCTTCTTTTCGGTCAGACCGATTTGTATTTCCGCCCTTGACGGAGCTACTCTACATGTCAGCGATCAGTGGTGTAATATCCGCCACCCGCCACCCACCATGCTGGCCCTGAACCTCAAATGCGTCCATCACTGATACATCCTTCACACGCTTTTTGTGGGCTTCCGCGACCGCTGACATCCATTGAGCCAGGATGTCGGCTTCGATCCCGGCTTCCTGATCCTCCAGCGCCTCTCGGAAGCTCTCAAGGAGTACCCGGTTTGCGGCAATGCGTTTCTTTAATGCTGGGACTGGAAGGGGGTGAGAACCTGCAACACCGGACAGTTGATGTGCTGCCCGCACCTATTGACACCATTTTGCGCCAATTCCAGTCGTTCATATGACGGTCAAGGGTTTCTTGCCGATGCGACGTCGCCATCGTCCGAGTACTTCCGAACACCTTGCCCAATGGAGACCACATCGTTTCGACGATCTCCCCATCCACTTGTCCGGCGCCGCGCATGAACGTCGGGGCGTACTCGAGCAGGCACTTCGACTGGTGGCCATGTACATGGAACAAGCCGATGCCCAGGTAAAGTGTAAGGCCCCGTGGCATCCGGAGCCGCGGTCCGTCCTTGAAGCGTTTTGAGAGGTGCACACCATACTGGCACATCACGTCGTACAGCACAATGGCGTTCTTGATGCCGTCCGACCGGTAGCTCATAGCTTCCGACAGCGTGTAATCCATGTTTTTCTGCCGCTCACCGGCCTGGAAGTTGACAACCGCATGTGGAAAGAAGCATCCGTGGCGTGAGCAAGCCGTGGCCCCAATCCCGGTTGACTGTAATTTGTGGCGGTGAGCATTGGCCCGAGCGATAGCTTGGTGGTCATTGCATGTCGGTTTCTTGTACTGAATCAGCACAACCCTCAACACTACTTTCACCACACGCACCATTTTTATATCAGTGGATGACTTCAAATGAGGTGCTAATTCTTCATCCGTCACCATGAACGCCTTCCCGGGCATAAGCGGAACATCGTTTCCCGGCTTCCGCATCTTCATATGCTCGGCGGAGAAGTTACCGTCCATGACATAGCCTCGAGCGTAAATGTACCTGTCCGTACGTTCAATTGCTGCTCGCGGCTTACGGCCCGGTCACTCACGCATTCGGGTCACTGTCCCAGTCATCTGGAATGTTCACTCCGGGCTGTGGGCAGGCAGCACAAAATAGTGCAAGGTCGCCCGTGCCCGGTTCGCCCCGCCATGTCGGACCAAATCCGAACTGCATCATCGCCCGGAGCAGCGTCCACTGTCTGGTGGCACGGATGAATTCCGCATAGCGATCCTGCAGTGTGGTGATGAGCAAGGCGAAACGTCCGCAAGGGTGACAGGACTTACCGGCACACGATGCGGGAATGCCGGATTGGTCTTCCGGCGAAGTCGGCGATAATAGTTCATCGCGGACGTCTTGCATTCGAGATTGTCGAGGAGGAAGTCATCCAGAACGTCGAAGGTAAAACACGTTTTGACATTCAGCTGGCTTGCCGGGTAAAGCCCGGCCTGGAGGAGCTGACCGCGAATTGACTCCGCCTGAGGGCAACGGCAGCATTCGACGCGGAGGAAGTGCACGGCGGACGTATCGACAATCGTCATATGCATTTCCGGAGCCCGCTCAACCCCGGCCGCATCACGCAGGGGATCACCGAGGGTTTCCTCATCCTCTTCACCACTGTCGGATTCATTGCAAGAATCGTCATCCGACCAGTCACTCTCATTGTCGGGCTCGTCAACACACGGACATGGAGCGCCTTCGTGACCGAGGTGAATGCGAAGGCCTAGGGTTCGAAGCCAGGAAGGGGCCCAGAAACCCGCATTGGTCCATTGCTCCAGGCGATGGAAAGGCAGGCGGGCGTGCTCCCGCAGGCAGCATGAATCGCAGAGCACCGGCCGGCCGAAGCAAGAGAGGCACTTCCACTCTGCGGACCCAGCCGAGCATTTGTCGCATGTCGCTTGGCCGGTATCGTCGGGTGTCGGTGGGGCATGGGCAGTGTACATGTGCCGCAGATACTCATCCCGGTACTCAAGCCAAGCTGTCATCATGTCCGGTTGGGTCTACCCAATTGTTAGCCGCCTTGCCGATATGCGGATGTGCATTAATCCCACCTTTGGGGCCCGGGCACGGCGCTGTGGTTGGTGGGGGCCCGACGGAAGAGGCGGTGGAGTGGAAGGCCCGACAGGGTGATCGGGCGGGTCGACGGTTGACTGCGGTGTCCACAGGCCCTTCGACCGACGTGTTGTCGGTGCCGACGGTTTAGAGCCCTTCGATTGACTTGCAGTCGGTCCCGACACTTTAGAGCCCTTCGATTGACCTGCGGTCGGTGCCGACGGTGTCGCTGAGGACTTTGGTGTGGATGGGCCTTCGTCCGGTAAGACTACAAGTCGTGTCCTGAGTCCTCTTGAGGTCTGTTTCCGTTGTATCTCGACTTCTTGAACTTTGGGGGAGCTGCATCGTCGCTTTACCCTGGGCTTCGCCATCGTGCAGCAGGTGGGTAGTGGACAAGGTCGCTCGACAGACTTGGGGAATGACTGTGCCGGAAACGTGTTCACCTTGAGGATACCGCACCCTCGGCTAGCTCCCTCCGAGTTGCTCGGACATGGCCGCCGGGCTGGCGAGTTATGTTGTGATTGGTGTCTGTGGAAAGCTGCATTCAAATATGCTGCTGTGGCGTAGTGTGTCTAATATCGGAAACTCGACATGGCCCAATATTCACAGATATTGTCGCATCATAGCCGACGAGAAGTTACGGGCGCCTAGTTCCATGAGGCAAACGCATGGGAGGTGCAGCGTCCAGCTGGGACTGTGTGCGCTGTCACCATAGCTCTCTCCACCCACCATGCCGGCCACATCGTATACTCCTGGTGAACTCCTCATCCTGCGTAGCTTCCTCCCGGAGTGGAAGGCGGGTGACTCAAATGACCGTAAAGATGTCCGCTCGCGTGCCGTCGAGAAGTTGGAGGCCCACCGGGGAAAGCCGTTGAAGAAGGAGGGAAAAAAGGTACGTAGGTTGTCGTGCAGTGCGGATACATTGTATAATGAATAATCAGGCTGTTCGGGCTTGGTTTTACAATGCCGCACCTGTTAAGAACAAGAAACGGAAAGACCGTCCTGCTGTGTTCGGCCGGCGGCTCAACTGGCACCGTGTGGTAGCTTGGCACATGCCCGCGGAGTTGGATGAGAAGATGGCTGCGACTGGGGTCACCCACGGAGACAAGGACTTTCTCGCGACTTATCAAAAGGAGCTGCGCAATCTGGCCAACAGTCTGCCCCGGGCGAAACAGCGGGAGTACAAGCAGGAGGCCGTCCGATGGAACTCGGAAGGTCAACCTCATGAATTGCAGGACCGGAACATCGTTCGGAAGAGCGAAGCGGTCATGTTAGACTTCGCAAATTACGTCTGGAGGAACTTCGGCATGCGTGTGTTCGTCCACGCTGTTTACAAATCCCTGGAAGGGAAACCGTGTTTAATCGAGTGAGTACCACCGTTGTAATTGACTCCATATATTCTCATCCTTCCGTTATCACCAGCTTTGATTGCAACGACCTTGTCGACCCCAACGCCCAGCGTGCAGCGGGTCGGGTGAAATTCAAGGACATGTACCCCGACTACAAACGTGCGGACGGGTTCCGAGATCTATTCAAGGACTATGGGCACAAATTGTTCGGTACGTGAATGGCCTGCACCATGTCCTGGCTAGTCCGGGTAGCTCATGCACAATGTCCTCATTGCAGCGGGCGAGGACTTATCGGAGGAGAGTGATGCGGATGTCAGGGCGAGTAAGCGGGGTGTGCCGAAGATTGACTGGGAGATGTACGATGACAACACCCCCTGTATGCCCCACCACGGCGCCGAGTGCTTCAAAAATCTACGGAACAAGAAGGCTTTTATTTCTGACTTCGTCCGGCTTCATTACGGTATGCATCCAATCTGTGTGATATCATTGGGTGCTGACAGTGATGCAACAGTGGCCTATACAAATATGCCGAAGTTGAAAGTCCCCTGGGTCGCTCTCCAGGCGACTCCGGAGAAGCTTCTCGAGGCCGGGTCGCTTCCTACGGTGTCACCCTCCAAGAACCGTCGCATCTGAAACAGGCGGAGGTTGACTCTCTTATCGCACACTGGCGTACAAGGGCTAATTCCTCACGGCTTGCCTTTGTGATGCGTTTCATTGCCTACCGAAACCATCAAAGCGAAATCGTGTCTCTGGAGCATGAGGAGCCGAGGACTGCTTCCCGCCGCGCTGCCCGGAGCGCACGCCCGCGCCGTCAGTCGTCCCCCGTCCGAAGGGTCGTCGGTCGAATGGACGTCCCTCAAAGCGTGCTAGCGTGACTCCGGCGAAAGACAGTGATGCTTCCGACGGTGATGATGAGCGGGACAATCAACCCGGACACCAGTCGGATGAGGCACACAGTGAAGAGGATATCGCCAACCAGCATGATTCATCTGACAAGGAATCGTCCTCTTCTTCGTCGACGTGCCAATCATCGAGCTCGTCAACTGGAAGCGATCCCGCTACCCCGCCCCCCCTCCTCACGAGCAAGAAAGGTCGGCCGCCCTGTCTTCGCCGGGAGCCGCGCCATCGCCCCTGGCGAACCTGCAATCGGAGCTTGACTCGACATGTTGACGGTAAAGCAAAGTCCGCATTCTGACATCCTGCCCGCATCAGACACGGGCATCCCATCCGCTGTGTCGTCGCCAATCCTGCAACCAGTCTTCGTCCCGGTGGATCGGAAAGGCAAGGGACGAGCTGATCGCCCTTTTCCGTCCGATCTTTTTAGTCCGGCGCCATCTCATCGTCCGGCGACACGGCCGAATGTGAAGCGACGAACGGCGCCTGTCAAGTTGACATCGGGTCTCGTTATCGAGCGCATGAGCAGTCCACTCCATCAGGGCAGCCCGGGCCGCGGTCGGATTCGCCTTGTCCGCCACCGCGGGTGGTGCCCCGACAGCGTCGGGCGGATAGGAACGGTGCCGGACCATCCCAACCGTTCACTACAGCCTCATTGTCCGTTGAGCGCAATAGTGCTGCACGCTTACCGTCCGTGCTTTTGGCAAAGACCGCTCGCCCAGGCAAGCCGCTGCCACACAATGCAATGCGCCGTACGGCTCGCATGGCCTCCACAGGACCTTCGGGTACAACTGGTGTACCGATGGCGGTCGCATCGCCTTCAGTGACCCGGGCGGACGGCGGTGATCCAGGGGCCATAAATCGCCTGTCGTCGCCATCGTCAGCGGACCCAGATGACGTTTGTGAGATTGAGATCGGGGCTCCTGCCAAAATGGGGACGACATGTTCGATCGGCTACGGTTCCTACGGGAACTGTCAAGAAGCAAATACTATTGTGCGCTGTTGGAAGTCATTGCACCGTTGGTACGCTTCCGCATTGTGAGTGTGTACTCTCCATGCTGAGCAATGATATCCTGGCAGTCACACGCCGGATCTTGGCATACGACCAAGACTTGGGAATGGGGTATGTGGTCCTACCGCAAGTCTCATTGCCCGCCCGCTGTCCACACGAACGCAACCGAGATCAGAGCATTCAAGTCGTGGCTCACCCGGATAACGACGAGCATGAAGGACACTTCCATCAGTGTCGATGAGGCACTGACCGTCGCCCTGACCATAGGAATGCTGCTGCACGATCTAGAAATGGCGTTATCGAGTAATCGCGATAAGTACAATTTGCCGGAACATGTACTTCAGACACTCCACGACCATGATTTCGTCAAGGAGCGCCTCCTTTATGCCTGCAAGGCATTGGCTCGAGAATGGCGGGAGGTTCCTCAGCGGACGAAGCGACTTATGAATCCTCCGGGCACCGGATCCGATGCTTCCGCAATCGGCGCGAGGATCAGGAAGCGTGGCCGCAAAGGGGTGCATGGGTCTCCTAAGGAGGAGCAGCGGGTTACCAAAAAGCTTCGCCGTGGTTAGATTTCCCTGTACATATGACACAACATGGGTGGTGTATACATGTGCAGGAGAGGCTGGACGTCAATGGAGTTCATTCCTCCATAATTATTGAATGTATACTGAGTGACTTGTATAACTATTGAGTATGCGATTGTGGTCGTCAGACCTCCTTCATCCGACCTCGTTCGTCCGACCTCGTCGTCCGACCTCGGGCGTCCGACCTCGGGCGTCCGACCTCGGGCGTCCGCTGTCGGGCGTCCGCTGTCGGGCGTCCGCTGTCGGGCGTCCGCGGTCGGGCGTCCGATCGGCATCCCTGACATGAGAACTGCGCTTACTGTCCGTTACCCCGGGACACTATTCCATTGGAAGGAACATTCAATATAATTTCTTATAACGGCCTCGCACTCGGCGAGCCCACTGTGTACTCATTCGCCTGGCATACAGTATCATACAACGGGTATAGGGTACAACAACATCGAAGGACATAAGTGCTACTCAGCCGTGCCGGGACACATTACGGGCACGGCTGCGGGCCCGCACATTCTGGGGGGCGCTGTTGACCGGCACTTCGGTGCCGCGCGCGGACGGTCATAGCACCTGTTAGAGTCGAAGTCAGTCGTCGGGAGCGAACGGCACAACCGAGTCGGTACTCACATCGCAAGCGGAAGGACAAGGTATTGCTCCGACATGCTGAAGTACTGAAGGTCCTTCACAGCAAACACATCGTGCCCAGCAGCCTCGTTGGCAGCCTGCACGAATGTGTCCCGAAGCTGCTCCTGCGCTTTGTCTTCGAGGATGCGACGGAAGTGTCTCTTCTGATCCTCCCACGCTGTGATGATCACGGCGGTTTCGCCGTGCTTGCCGAGGAGCCCTATATTATCGGGGGGGGGTCAATAATGCATCCGAAAAATGGGGCGGGTACGCACAGCTCACTGGTGCAACGCGGTGAGTCTCTGGGAGCGAGCGCACCCACTCGATTAAGTAGACGATGTCGTGCGAGACATCGTCATACACGCCGGGCTCCTCATCCGCCGGGGTATCCTGGAGGTGCTGCTCACCCCACCTCTTCACCCAGAAATCGTGGACACTGCTCTCGGGCAGTATGTAGCCCCCAATCATGCCCATCCTGTGGATGGATAAGTCAGTCGATGCGAACGCTTGCCAGTGTGTCGTGGAACTTACCTGAATCTGTTCGGGTGCACCTGCCTAGATTGCCGGTGATAGATAAGATGCTGTCGCGATCTATATTATGATGGCCCTGACTCTGTGCCTGACAAATCACATGACTAATACCCACGCTGCTTGCTTCTGCCGTGTTCCGATATCCGTGGGCCTGCGCCAGTAGGCGTGCGGGAGCCGATGTCAGACTGAGTTCGGGCGTGTGAGCGTTGCTTTCAAAGACAATGTCACGCATACCGGATTCTTCCCCCGTGTTCCGCTAACCCGTGGCCTCAGGCGAAGGCCGTTTGGTAGCGCATGACAAGCTGAGTTTGGCCGTGTGAGGTATGCTCCGCAAGAGAGCGGACGAAAGGCGGGGACAGCTACGGAGCTTCCGATGGCGAGGATACGTCTCCATTGCGAAGCCGGCGATAAGGAAATATCTGTGCGAAACTCGGGTGTGGAGTCCCCACACCATGAGAAAGAAAACAGCGGGAATGAGTCATTGTGCTCAATCAGCATGTCTCTTGACCATTGCTGAAGCCGCATCACAACGCCCGAAGGCCAAATGCCGCCTTCTGCATGACTCAGGCGACTATCCAAACTGTGCTCTCCATCCGTGCATCGCTTCCGAGAGAACCTATTGGCCGAGAATCATTGCATTCGTGCAATCATGTTCAGAGCTGGATACATCCATATATAAGAAGGTGGGCATTGTCGTTAAGCAGCAGCCGACGTGCAACACTCGTGCAGCATCGACAATCATGAACACGGTAAGCGGTGATGCCTCGGACGCATGCGGGCAGCAACCCTAACGCCCTGTAGGTCTCATTTGACGGACATGTCGATCTCGACAATCGCCTCAGGCAAATCTTCAACCACTGGCGGACGTGTCCTACTTCTAGCCAATACTCCACCTACGGAGCGTGGAACAAGTACCTCTCCGTGCGTTTTAGGCACGATATGGTCAAGCCCCAGGAACCGCTTCGCCCGTCCGTTCCGGGGCAGGATGTTCTTGATGTTCTTCACCGCCGCCGGGGCAACGCGGAGCTGGCTGCTGCTGCCGAAGTGCTCAGCCACGGTGCTCCCGTGAGCACCGACTACACGGGTATGTGGTCGGTGTTTCACTTTCAGGGCATCCGCTCACCTGCTGCAGGTGGACTCGTTTTCAAGCGGCAGAAGAGCGGCACGAAGATGCCCGACTTTGTCGTCGCGTCGTACTACGGTCTTGAGATCGGCACCAACGAGCTGAAGCCCGAGCTTCCACGCCTTGTCGTGGAAATAGGCTCGCTCGACGAGGGCAAGACGACACCGACAGCGGCCCATCGCAAGGCTATCTTGACGCAGCTCAAGGGGTACCTCATGCGGATCGCGCTCAACATTCCGATAACATCCGCCGACTTCCCTTACGGCGTCGCCATCGTTGGCACGGAGGCGGCATGGATCCGTCCATACCGAAGCGGCGGCGGCGGCATTGGTTGGGCGTTCGTCGGTGGTGTGAATGGCGGTAAGGGAGATTGGGGGAGTATTTACGACCACAAGTTCCGGGCCCAGATCGATCAGCTGGTGCAGCGCAGCGAGGCAGACGCCATCGCTCATGCGCGTCTGTCCCGGGAGATGCTTGAAACTCCCGAGGCCTTCTTGGTGGCTGCGGAGGGTGACCCTGACGAGGCCGATGGCAGCGACGACGATCCGAGGATGATGAGGGCGACGGCGAGGGTGGCGAGGGCAGCGACGGGGAGCGGGAGGCGCAACAGGATGAGGAGGATGAAGACGACACCGAGGATGAGGGCGAGGAGGTCGAGGTCGAGTCCGAGGATGAGGATTGACACTCCTATTGCCGCCAACGATTGTTCCACCTATCCATCTTCTGTGTCGTATAAATATTGGTGATTGGAGCTACCGAATATGGGCATGAGAAAGGCAACACAGACAAGAGAAAGCGAGGTAACGAACGTATCCATACAGCCCAAGCCGAGGATCCGACGTCGGACGCCCGCGGTCGGACGCCCGAGGTCGGACGCATGATCTCGGACCGCGTGGTCGCGCATGCCCTGCTATGCACGTGCTTGTGGCGAGTGTGAGAAATATGGCCACAATGGCTTGATCGCATGTCCATTACGTACCCTCCTATCTCCTCTCATCTCATCTCTCAATCGCAATTCTCACCACCTCCGAAGTCCTTTCCATGGCCGTCCCCACCGCGCAAGACTACGACAATGTCTGCGACAACGAGGCCCTTCCAATGGCGAAGGCAGCATTTGTCAGCTGGCAAGACAACCGAAGCACAGCTGAAGCCAATGCGCAGCTTGTGAAATCGATGGTAGAACCTCGGTGCAATGGCATGGAGTGAAGGGCTGATACGTTTCTTGTTCAGTGCATGGCTGCGCTCACGACGGGGCTCAAGCGTCTTTCCGACGAGAACACCCAGACGGCGCTAGGTATTACGGATGCCATGGCCCGCTTTTGGGATATCGTGGGTGGCGCGGAGGAATCGGGGGAAGCGACACTTTCACGTTTGAGTGACATAGTGATCCCAAAAGCGAGCCGAGAGCCGGAGCCCCTCATTCAGGTACCGCCGGGTGTTGCGTGGATTCCGCGAAGCATGCGGTCGAGGATGGTATGTGTATCTGGCATGAGTATGGTTTCGGCTACTGAGGGAAACACCAGGCACTGGGCTTCTCCCACCGGGCGAGGTCTCGATGTCCGCGTTTCGCACTCAAGTCCATGACACGCTTGCAGCGGAGACCAGTCGGGTGGAGGCAGTGGATGAGATGGTGGAGGCTCAGATAGCCGAATGTGAGGCGGATGAAGCTGCCATGAATCGTGAGGAGATGCTCCACAGCCAGGAGGCGAGTATGTTTCGTTCTCCCATTGATACAGCCATTGACATGTCCGTCGGCAGCACGTCGGACACTCCCTGTACCGACTGAACCTACGCCTCCTCCCCTCGCTCGTCATGCCAGTTCCAAAAAGTCCCACAGGTGTTGGCCGGCTGAGCGCGGACGGCAACATGCAGAAGGTGCTCGACCAAGAGGAGGAGATCGAATTCCTCCATGAGTGCATTGCCGCGCTGAAAGCCCACAACGAGTATATGGACGAATACATCTCTGCCGAGATCAGGTTCTGGGAATCGGCCGTGGCGGCGAATGAGCGGAACGTCCATGACTGGTATGCGAGGGGTGCCGAGCACCCTGTCATGGAAGACACGGCATACTTTACACAAAACTACACGGAGTTCGTTAGTGTACACGACATGTAGGATGGGTTACGCTTGTGGTGCTGGATCTGTAGAACGGTTGTAACAGAGCTTCCTTATTTACAAAACACTGCCGAAATACCTGACGCTTCATATTGCCTACCCACGGAACTGACGCATCACACACACCCATGTCTTCTGCAGCTAGCGAACACTTATATACACAGTGGGTGACAACCGGACAAACCGCATCCGCTGTGGGGCACCCAATGCCGTCCGCCCGCTGTCGGACGCCCGCTGTCGGGCGCCCGCTGTCGGACGCCCGATGTCGGACGCCCGCTGTCGGACGCCCACCGTCGGGCGCCCGAGCTCGGAAGCCTGAGGGCGGATGCCCCGTATCGCTCGCCTGTCAAGTGGTGCGGATGGAGGCCCGACAAGCGGTGACATGGTAGGCTGATTGTTGGGCATCGCATTAAGGCTATGTGTCATTGAAACTAGTTCCCCGCCATACATGTACATACAAGGACATAATTCCCATTCATTCAGTTTGAGGTGACATTTTGACTGTGTCATTCGCCCTTGCCATGAGCAGGGAAGCGCTGCCGCAAAGCCTCAAAGTCCTCGCGAAGCTGTTCGTACATAACATGAAGCTTCGCGTTCTCCTGGCGAAGTTCATGCACTTCGCATGAGACATCAGCTGCAGTCTCGAACAGCTCGATGCCCTGGTAACTTTCATGACCAACCCGAGGACCATACCCTGTAATCCCATCTATGTGAGTCACCATTACAATGCAATAGGTGAGATGACCCACTCGGTGGCGGCGCCCCGATATACGCTGGCACCACTTTACGCTGTTCATCAGGATGGCATTGAATCTTTGCTGTCTCTGTTTGAGCCCGACCCTTTCCTTTGCCCTGCATCCTCCGAGCCGCACGCCTTCCCGCCAAGTTAACCCCCCTGCCTCACCATCGTTGTCGCCGGAATGTGTCGTTTCAGCCCGACGTGTACCCTTGGCCTTTCCAGCCGTCGTGATCACCCGCTCCTCCAATTCATCTACCTCCTCGCTTGTATCCGTGAGGTAGGCCTGCTTTGCATCAGTTGCCATCATCCGCCGACCCATCACCAAGTCACTCACGGCACCGTCCTCCTCGTTGTCCGATTCCTTGAGGCACTCCCAGTGTGGCATAGTCGACCCACCCTCCACGTTGGGTGGTGTGGGCCGAGCGCTCGGACGACCACCAGGCTCAGTGCATGCATTTTCGTCCATACCAACACGACTGACGTCGGGGAGCTCGAAGGAAACTGCTTGCCGGGTCACGGACGTCGTTGTGGCTTGCAACGGTCCGCCCACAGTGGGAGAAGCACTTTGGGCCATGCTGGGGACAGCAACGCTCTGTGATGAAGCAGGGGTCGTTGCCACATCGACGATGGGAATCAAATGGGACATGCCCGGGGGAGGGCTCGCAGAATACCAGCCGCTCTTGAAGACCCTTGGGTCATCGGCTTTGATTCGGGCCATCCGCGTTTTGCTGTCGTCCGAGGCGTTGCTGGCTAGTTCCTCCATGGCGGAAATGGCAATGGGGGGGACATACACGAACCAATTCTTTTGTGTCGCAGATCGTAACATATCCGCGATGTTGAACTGACTGTACATAAGTTATTGAACCCGATGTGAGTCTAATGACTAAATACCGTGACGGATTCTACGGCCTTCCACTGCAAGTGGACAAAGGAGGATGAGTGCTTGATGGGAGAAAAATGTGCATTTTCTTACCGTCTTCCGAATTAGATCGGCATCCTGAAATCGCGGATCCTTGGATTGTTTCACCGTGTTTTCAATCTGGGTGCTATAAACCACGATTACCCGGTTCACTTCAATGACACCTTCAAACCGATACAGTGGGTCGGTAGCTGGAGCAAGAACAAGAGGGTTTAATGAAGAAGAGGATGGCAAGGTCATGATACTGAGGTGTCAGGCAACAGCAGAGTCGATGCGAGATGTGTTGTCAGTGCGATGACAGGAATTCGCCAAAGAGTCGCACGTCGTCGGTGGCAACACACCACACTCACGTGGTCAGAT
>NW_025955649.1:0-16412 GCF_022376445.1 Fomitopsis serialis
CGCCTCGGGCACGAGGCATCACGTGTACTTGCTGTTGCGAGTCGCTAAGTTGCTCGACGCTCTCAAGTTCAACTTTTACGGTGACCGCTACCGCTCTCCCTTCGTGTCCACCTTCAGCCCAAGTTTGAAGTAGGATCCGCCCATCTGTCTACACCGTCCCTGGCAGTACCCGTACCCGTGACCCGAGCGGGCTCAGGTTACCTGTGCTCTGCACTGAGGCTCTCTCGCACGCCCGTCCTCTCGCGCATGTCCATCCTCTCGCGCATGCCCACCCTCTCGCGCACGCCCATCCTCTCGCGCACGCCCATCCTCTCGCGCACGCCCATCCTCTCGCGCACGCCCATCCTCTCGCGCACGCCCATCCTCTCGCGCACGCTCATCTTGCATCCGCTCTCCCGTCTATAACATCACTCTGGTCGGCGCCTCTCTCGCCCAGGTATGCCTCGGCTATAATGTGATGACGCGGCTCACACTCGACGTAAGGATCCCACTGTCGCGCTGTCGCACAAGATAGCAAGTTGCCCTTCCTCGTCATGGACATACTGTTCGGGACCTACCAAGTCTGCGCAGACGACGCGGTTCGTTAACGTAACTTGACTCATGCACGAGGGCGGCGTCGAGGTGGGGAGAGGCATATATTCCTGGGCTTGACTAAATAATACTCTCTGGACAGAACGGCACCCAGCACGAACTACCCCGCTAGAAGGCATCGCACCCGGGCTCTCCTTCGATCTCTGCTCCACGGCCGCCTATGTCGGTAATACTGCGTGTTCGGGATCATGCACGGATCAGTAACAACCTCGATGGTCCGACGTGCGTCTGGGGTTCTCACGGGCTGTCATCGACTCGAACGACAACGGCACTTATACCATCCCACAGCCCGAAGACGACGCCGACAGCTCACGGACGGACAGTCTCGACCGCCCCCTTGATGTTTTCCGGTGTGAGCCTGCCGGCGAGTATAATTGCCATCCGCGCCCTTCACCCCCAGCACCTCGCCCGCTCGACCACCTCCCGCGCAACCTCCAAGTCCAGCTTCGTGCCTCTCCTGCCGCTCAGCCCGTCGCCGCCGGGACGCACCGCATCCAAGAGAACAAACTGGTTCAGCCCGGGGCGCGTGACCTCCGCGACCGCGTCCACGCTGCGCTCGCTGACGTGCACGACGCAGATGACGGGCACGGGCAGGAAGCGCGCCCACTCCGCCGGCTCGCGTCCGTGCAGCTGCACCATGTCGAGGTGCGCGACCTCCACCGCACGCACGATCGTCTCCAGCGGTGCATCCTGGAACACGCCCACGAGCAGCGGGCAGCTCAGCGAGTCCTGCGGCGCCACCGCCTCCCGCGCCGCCGTTGCGTGCGCCACGAACCACGACACCCGCGCCATCTCTGTGCCCGCGCCCGCGTGTGCCTGCGCCTGTGCGAGCCGGCCCGCGAGGTAGCTGTTCCGCGGCGACGGCGTCGCCGGGGGGAGAGCGGCGGGGAGGAAGAGCGGACCGGGCCCGCGACGCGTGCACCGCGACGCTGATCGCCTGCGCCTGCGCGAGCGAGACGGCGCGCTTGCTCGTCGGGACGAACATCGGCCCGAGCATGTCCGCGCCTGCTTGCACCTGCTCACCCGCTCTCACGGAGGGCACACGCATCCAGCGACTGCACAGCTGCGCTACCTCCACATCATTGCAGAAACCAGCACTGTCCTCGCAGTCCCAGGCTCCTGCACCGGAGAAGCGGGTCGGACACTGGTGAGACGTTGAAACCTAGCAGAAGGAAGGGCAGCTCGGGCTGATTCCTTTAAAAGTTGTATAGGGTTCGAGGACTGGTCCTGGGTGGACCATCTGCCGATGCCTCGCGTCTCGAGTGGGTGAGTGACCAGGCTTCCTATCTTGCCCTCGGACCGGACATGCTCACTGAGACGGTAGGTTTCAGATGTGACCGCGCGTCGTGCGCATCCGAACACCCGGTCATTTGCGGGGGGCGAGAGTTGGGAATGTGAGGGGCAGGGGTCCGGTATGTGAGCTTTGTCTCCCGGTTCGTATGCTCGCTGATACATGTATGTATCATCTCGTCGGATGTCAGCTGCTGCCGCGCATAGCGCGATATCTAGACCAGTAGTCAACCAGGGCCAACTGTCCATGATCTCCCTAAGGTATGCCTCACGTCCATTGGTACACTTCCCACGAGCATAGATCCTGGCCATGAATGTCTGCGACCCTGACCCACTTGCCCGCCGACCCACCTACCCACGTACTCACTGTCCCAGAGAAACAACTACTGCAGGACGTATGCGCATGCGACTCTGTTACACCCACACACCTGCACAGCCTCTTGCCCACGGCTCCTCTTGCATGCGCCCTCTTGCCCTCGCTCTTGTCTACTCGTTCAGCTGGCCACCCACCCACTCATGCGGTCGCCCATGCGATCCTCCACGTGTACATATGCAGCTGTTTAGTCGGACTTATATACCTCTTAAGTGTACTTAGACGTGGCTTAATAGATTGCTTGGGCGTGCTTCATGAAGCAGACCGGCTTATTTTAAGCAATTGGACCTTCTTCAATAAGCCGCCTCGGCTTAGTGGCTTGATTGACTTAATGGCTTGATTAAGCCCATTAAGCCGCCATTAAGCCACATGTAGTTTTCCTGATGTGGTGAGTGAACGTCGTTCAAATGCTGCGAGAACAACTACATGATTTATTGTTTAGGCATACTTAGGACGAAGCAACACAAATGACAGGAAATGAAATGAGGTGAAGTGAAGTGGAGTGACACGAGAGGGAGGGACACTCGTGTTCACGACAATTAACATGGGATCTAACAGGAAATGGGGTGATCCCGTATGAATCTATGTAAGTGGCAGGCCATAACAATATTAAAGTCCAACCGGGCCTGACGTGCACTGATGGAAAGTGTGAAGATGAGACGGGCTTGTAGACGGAGAAGTGGGAAGAGACGGGCAGGGATGGGACGTGAACTGACGCAATGGGACGTGAACTGACGGAATGGGACGTGGACTGACGCGAAGTGACAGGCATACATGGGACCACATGAGACCTGGCGTGATACGGCATGAATCCGCATGATCTCAAGTTATCCTTGCCTAATCCCTGGTTTCCGGTGCGAAACGACGAGCTCACGAGCGTTTCCAAGCGTTTCCAAGGGTTCCGGAGTATAGTATACATTTCCCGCAAGTTCACATGTAATCTTACGTGCTCATTACATATACCTCGGGCGCGCTCGGTTGAGACACTGTAGAGTATATACCTGGTATATACATAGGTTGTCGACATCGGGTTTTGTCCGGCATGGGCCTTCATACCTCACACGCCCTCCGTACAGTGCCAGAGCTTACCAAGCGAGACCCTTGTGGTGCCCATGCTTTGCGAATGATGAATAGCGGCTCGGCTCATGCGAATTCACTGCGCCTATAGCGCTGAACGAGATGACGGGAGGATGTCTTTTTGCCGTTGTACTTATGCGCGTTCCACGTCATGCATGTTCACATCGCGTAGAAAGGTGACTATGACCCGGACATGACCGAAAGATGTACAGGTGTACGTGATTGCACATCGCCCAATATCATTTGTGTGGATACATGGAAGCTAAGTTGTACTGCATCTGCTCAGGGCCTTAGTGACGTACAACTGTGGCCGCTTAAACGAGGGTTGACGCTATGAACAACGAGGCCTCACTGGCATAGGAGTGAGATGTGTTCGCATCGATCTCAGGGTTCAGTACTCAGTCACGGTAGCTGTTGATGCCGTCACGTCGCTCGCGGTGCGGTATCCATACTAGTTTGTTTGTAATCCCGTTTATCGTCATTTGAGGGCGAAGCCCTATGTAGACTCGAACAATACACATGTACACTACTGAGGTTCGATTCGATGGTGTCTAGCTGATCATTGGCTCAGTGCGCCTCCGTAAAGGTGACTTCGCCGGATCCATACTAGTACTGGACTAAACGGAATACCGACCGGGGTAAGTTACCCTTGGTTAGGTCTCAAGGTGCGCATAGAACGCAAGGACATGCACTGAAGGGATTCATATAACACGGTACTGTAGGACCCCTTGAATCTCGAGGAGGACGATGAGGTGAGGAGGTGAGGAGGATGACGAGGACGAGGACGAGGAGGGGATGTCCATCTAGTCGTACAAGACCGTAAATGTCACACAAGGTAGGACGCCCTGATATCGACAGAATCTATCCCAATACTCTCAAGCGCAAGATCTTGACCCTGTAGCTTCAATTGTCGATGTGCAATTGCACCCTATCATGCATGCATTTGATATCGAACTTTGTATCTAGGGACTACGTTCGCGTATTTAGACCTTATCATGCGGGCGTGCGGTATGATACATGAAATAGGAATAGAGACTGTGGCATGATCGAAGAGGGATGAATGAGTCGCGCTTGCTATCCAACACAGTGGGTTTACGGAGCGCTGTAAGAATTAAGTGTTTCCAAATTGGACTAGTGCATGCCGGGTGCGGCCCTCTGGGCTACCCGATCCAAAGAAAACTCCTAGGCCTGGGGAACAACGGATGAGCTGTAATCCTCGGCATGAAGAAGCTGGGGGCGACGTGCTGCGGCTCGTCTGTTACTCCCCTTTGGAAGTCGACGCACCTAGAATGAATGCAGCTTCCCGCTGGCGCATATGAAGTCTGCTCCCGCGCCGGAAAAGTTGCCGTACTCATCTGCCGAGGGAGAGGCGTCAACGTTGAGAATTAGAATCCCCGTGGACAGCGCCTGCTGGCCGCTGATTGGGGTAGAGAGAACTCGGAATTGTGCGACATGCATCTGTCACATTTTGTCTTGCTCGGAAGCTGACCGCGGCGGGAATTGTGCTGCAAGCCCGCTGGCGCATAGATGCCATGCCAGCTCAGCGACTCGATACGACGTCTGCAGCCCCCACGCGCTGCGTACGAGGACACTGCTGAGCACCGTGAGTGGCTTGTCCACATCCCGAGCAGAGGTGCCTTGCGTCGTGCGAACGGCTGGCGCATCCTGCGGGCCGTTGCCAGTCGTAGCACAAGGCGTGTCCGCCGTCGGTGAGGACAATGCTCTTCCGGATGCGCTTGGTGATGGTGTCGAAAGAGCTGTCCCAGGTCTTCTCGGCGTCGCAGGAGTAAATATGGTGCTGATGGCGGCCAAGGCATATGGCGCAAGCGGAACGAACCGACCCGCCTGCGCCGCTCGGAAAAGACGGCGGTTTGCGGCTAGGGTAAGGTGCCGATGTCCTTTTTCTATTTGGCTTGGTGCGAACAGCTGAACCATCGACGGAGGCGTCAGCTCCACGATGGGAGGAGGGGCTCTGCACTGGGGATGCTTGGTCGAGGGACACGCGCAGCGCGTCCCAATGCGCGTCGTTCACTGCATCTTTCGCCGCTCGATCTGCCTGGTAGACGCAATGGTAAGTGTCACGTAAGATCTCCTCCGAGATGATAGAAATGTCCCAGGCACCCCGATGGGATGGAATGGCGCGATGCCACCTCTGCCGTTGCTCTGCCTGGTAAGTGAGCAGCGCGCGCGCGTCCAGCGGGTCGTGCGACTGCCTGGATGGATGGACTCGTAGGTTGTTCCAGAGATCGGCGAGCATGCGTACTCGGTCCCAGGCCCAATCTGCTTGTCGCATCGCGACCAAGAACCTCGGGGCGGCTTCTTCGAATTGAGTCCATGTGAGCTCGCTATCAGGGATGAGATCTTTCGCGCGTTGCATCGAGGCGGCCGGTACACAGGAGATAGTGCCATCACTGTCGCACATCCATGTCATAGCTGGTACGTCGTCGACGGCTTGCGCTACTTCCGCGGCAGCTGCATCCAAGCCTCGGTTCGTGTAGTAATACATTTCGATGTACTTTCCCTCCTCGAGTCGACGGACGGCGTACGGCGCGGCGAGTGGAACGAGTGTTCCTCGTGGAATAGGACGGTCCGGGATAGGAACGTACTTCAGGTAGTCCGCGCCCCACTTCTTCTTCAACTCGTCTATTTCCCCACGACGTCTGGCCGCCCCGGCAACCAGCTCTTGTTCGGGCAAAGCTTGAGGGAAGGCAAGCGCAGCGTGTTCAGCGCTCCAACCCATGTCAAGGAGACGCTGCTTGCTCTCGGCATCCTCCTTGCGCTTGTAATAGTCGGGAGTTGCTAGCGTGTTTGAGTCGACAAGTATCTGTGGCATTACTAGTATGCTATGGTATGCTTCTGCAGCTCAGATACAAAGGTTCAAACCGGTTGTTTGTAGCTCTGAAGTGAGCACGCTGGAGGAGAGGGTTGGTGCGCAAAGAGAGGCGCTGCGCGCTTAACTCAGTAAGTAGACCGGGTTGATACTTACATAAGTTGTTTTACGTTTTGAGTTCCAACCACCATACCTTCCAATAATCGGACGTAACCGGATGACCCCTGGTGGATTCAGCGCGTACGTGTCGACCGGATTCGACGATTCCTGTGCCACCAGCGAATCTATTCGCCAGGAAGCCCTCTGCCGGATTGTTTATGGGGCTCATGGGGCCAGGTAGTTGAAGTCATGGTGATTACCAGAACCAAATGCCGTCGAACGCATCCGCGTTGAAGAATCACACACAGGCAACACCGTAGTAAGTTCATCGGTACGCACTATGGAGTATGGACATCCGTCAATTGCTGAAGTATTATAATAGGAAGGGACTAAGGATAGTTCGTGCTGTACATGCGGATTCGTGTTTCTCTATGTGAAATGTGCGAGAGGAGCCATGCAAATGTTCCAAACCACGCAGCCCGGATCTTAAGATGCGTCCTACTGAATGTTTGCTGCGCATCGCGTAGATAGTCCATACGACGACCGCGTCCGATATCCAAGGAGAGTGGATGTACCGTTTTCATACTTACACCTTCGCGAACAGCTTCTTGCTGAAGTGCAGGCGCACAGGCACAAGGAGAAGCGACGCTACCATGGGCGCGAGCGCACAGAACACGATCAGGTACTTGTACGCTTCGCGGCTGTCCTGGGAGATCCCGTTCGCACTAGACGTCCCGGCGATGATCTAACAACAACGCGTCCACGTTAGTCATCTGGTCAGGCGGGAAGCATGCAATTGTACGCACTCGTGCACCGATGGGTGAGGCGAACATGGGCGGGATGACGTTCATGAGGAACTGAATTGCCGCGGCGGAGCCAAGACGCTCCATGCCGACGATCTTCGCTGACGTTGGCACAGACAACGCCCAGTACGCTACGTGCACCTTCAGTACCCGCAGCTTACGACGAACCTTCGCAAAACTCACCACCACTGAAGATGCCCCAGAGAACGCCGAAACCCATCATGTCGCCGAGGTTCTTCGCGACGAGCCACACCGCAAGGACCATGACACCCGAGAGGAAGTTGAACGAAATCATGACGTTGAGCACACCCCAGTGATCCGCAACTCTGCCCGCGAGGACACGTCCGATGGAGTTGACTGCAGCTGTGACAGACAGGACAGCGGAAGTATTCGGGCCCGAGATGCCCAGCGCTGTGCAGTAGCCTGTTCACCGAAGAATGAGCATCAGCGAAGCGGGGCACAAACAATCGACGTACCTGGGATGAAGAAGATGGGTGTGACGTAGCCGAAGAACTGGAGGAAGGCGAAGACGAGGTACAGCGGGTACATGGGCACCCTCAGCACGCTGAGATCGAAGACCTTGTACTGGACTTGCTTCTTGGAGGCGACACGCTGGCGGAGTAACGCGAGCGAGACCATCCCGCAAACGAAGCAAAGGAACCCGACGATGCGGAGGGCCCAGGGGATACCGAGGTTGTCGATCGCAGTTTGCACAATGGGTGACAGAATGACGGCTCCGATACCACTCCCAGACTAGACGATTGTTTTCAGTAGCCACATCCAGAGCGCAAGTGCGAATGACTTACGCTCGCAATACCGGTAGCAAGACCACGGCGCTTGTCGAACCATTGGGAAGGAAGGCCGATAGCAGGAATGTAGGCCAGCGAGCTTCCGATACTACAGGAACCTCGTAAGTGCTCTGCATCACGCGGGAAGTTCATTATCGATACCGACCCGAACATAATACCCTGGGAGAGGAGAAGCTCCCAGTATTTGGTGGCAATGGATGCAAGCATAAGTGCGACAGTCATCATGAGCACACCAAGTAGAATGGGGGCGCGGATGCCAAACTTGGCGACAAGGATGTTGCCGAAGGGACCAACCGCGAAGCCGAAACCCACGGCGGTACCACCGACGAAACCGATCTTGAACAGGCTCACGTCCAGAAAACGCGAGTCGGACCTAGTTGTGTATGCGTCTTGGTAGATACCCCAGACGTTTCCTGAAGTGGAATGAATACAATGAGTGGCCGATACTGGAGCAATATAGTCCTCCGCCAACTTACCGGTACCAAAGGCCATGAAACTGGCCAGGAAAGTGGCAACAACCGTCATCCAAGCGTCGAGGCCACCATCCGGAGGCGGCGCCACTTCCTCCTGGACTTCCTCCTCTTCCTTGGAGGATTCCTGCGACCCAGAAGAAGGGGTAGCGTGCTTCTCCTGCTCGAACGAGCTCTTCATTGTTGGTGCGGCCGAGCTCATGATGACGATAGCGTTGGTCGCGGCGGGAGAATCGCGGTGGAAGAAGAGCACCTAAACCGTCCGAGACTCTATACGTCGCGGACATTTTATTGTATCGACCGTGCGGTAAGGTCGTTGTTCCGACGGGTCTCGGGGGATGCGGCGTCGTTGCCTACCTCGGAAAGCAGGGATTCGGGACGCTGGTCGGGGGCTCCAGCATGACGCGCACACGTGACAAAGGCGCGACGCGACGCGTCAAGCGCCCGGACATCCACCGGGGCATCCACGCATGGAGGCATCCAAGAGGCATCCCCGGCGCTGCATCTCCCGCCGCTCCTCGTCCGCCTTCCATCAGCGAGCTCGAAATCTTTCATTTGACAGTCGATCGTTACGGTTTTGCTCCATGGACTACCGCGGATAGCCGCATCGTCGGGGAGCTGCACATTCCCGCATCACCTCCGGCGCATCCGGACGTGCCATAACTTGCGCTCCTGCAACTTTGATGGGCAGTCCCGCCTGAGCGCTCCCCTGGAAGCCAGTGTTATCCCCGCCATGGAACCTGTCACCGTTGCCCAGGGTGTTATCGACCTCACATTCCACCAGGTCGGTGTCTGTCGAGACGATCAAGCCTAGTGCGCGCCCTCCATGCTGAGCATCTGTCGCTTTGATAGGTTGTCGCAGCCGTGATTCGAGCTGTGCTCGCGAAACATGGAGTGACCATATCCGAAGTTATCTCCAAACCGCACGAGCAGGCCTTCATCGACCTGCGCGAGGGCCGCACCCAGATCCTCGTCGGTTGGCTCCCCGGGTCGCACGAGACGTACCTCGCGCCCTTCCGGAGCGACGTGCTCGTCCTCGGAGAGGAGGACGGGGCACCCGCTGTATACGACCCGTACTGCATCTGGGGCGTCCCCGACTACGTCCCGGAGGACACGGTGCGCTCCATCGCGGACCTCGCCAAACCGGAGGTCGCTGCTCGCTTCGTGCGCACAGTGCAGGGCATCAACCCCGGCGCGGGCATCTCGCGGTTCTCGAAGGAGATCATCGCCCGCTACGGCCTGACCCTCGAATTCGTCGACGGCGACATCCCAAAGTGCTGTGCGGCGTTCGAGGCAGCCTATTCAAACAACGGTGAGTGGTCCCTCCTATCGAACGTGCTTGTTCCGCGCGACTCACCGGGCATCCGGCGCACTATGCAGAATGGGTCGTCGTCCCGCTATGGCACCCGCAGTACTTGCACGCGAAGTACAAGATCCGTGCGTTGGAGGACCCAGATGACCTCCTTCGGGCGCACAAGCCCGACACGGCGCGCGTCATCGTCACAAGATCCCTTGCTGCGAAATTACCGACCGACACCGTCGACGCGCTCCGTAAGCTTCGCGTCAGCAACGAGGGCGTCGCACGGATGGACTATCTGCACGCGGTGGAGGGGCTGAGTCCGGATGAGGCGGCTGCGAAATGGATCGAGGAGACCAGGCTGGAGTTCTGAATAGAGACGCACTTGTAGAATGCAGACGACGTCGACCGAAATGTTGTACAACCTATCGATAGAGGCAAACAAGTTTAGACGCAGCCTCGTTGGGGGGACCGGCGTAAGAGTACATCATACAGAAGGTGTTGTTGTGAATGTCGGATTCATGTAACTTATGGACCGACGTAGACAGGAAAGGATGAAACAGAGAGAACATAGATACTACCTAATCGCTATAGTACATTCTATACGGAGTAATAACACGACAACGACAACACGGCAAGCCCAATCCACGAGCTTCACAGCGACATACACAACCGACGGAACCCACCGACATACAGACAGTGGTACATGGAACAAATACACGTAAAATCATGGTAGACAAGTCCAACAGTCCACAGCTCGCAGCTCACAGCTCAACTCACATGGAACGGCGGGAAGAGCCACGTCAGGCCCGACCACTCCGCCTCGTTCAGGAACGTACGGAACGAGCGGCAGAACTGCGCGAACGGACCGCCCGCGCGCTCCTCCGGATTATACTGGCCCGGCGGGGTCCACGGCGCGCTCCCGCCAGCATGGGCGATCAGCGTCAGCACGATCTGCGTACGCCACCACGTCAGCACCCTTGACAAGCCCACGCGAAGGCCCACACGCACCATGTAGATCGGCATCGCGTTCTCGCACGCAGGCACCGGCGCGCCCGCCCCATGCGCCGGGTCGAGCGCGTCCCACGCATCCTTCCAGCGACGGAGCGCCGCCCCGAGCCCGCGTGCTCTCTGCACGAGCGCCGCGTCCAGCGCGTCCGATGTGGCCCCGCCCTCCGCGCACAGCGCGTCTGCGCTCTGGCGGAGGCGCAGGAGCTCGAGCACGCGCCCGAGCAGCGCGAGGATGAGGGTGAGCGCGGCCGGCGCGTCGGGGATCGCCGCCGGGCCCCCGCGCATGTCCATGAGCCGCCGGAAGAGCGCAGGGGGCGACGGCGTGCCGCCGCGCAGCTCGTCGATGCTCAGCAGCGCGGGTGTCCCCGCGAGGATCGGCTGCAGCGCGTCGAGGAAGAAGACGCCGTGCGCGAGACGCGCACGGGCCGTCGCCTGGCCTGGCGGCGCTGAGACAGACGGCTCAAGAACGCAGTACCGGCGGACGAGCTAGGATCGATGAACGAAGTGAGCATGGCACGGAAGCGGCAAGATACGACGGCGCGCACCTGGACCAAGGAACCGTGGAAGACGTTGGTGAGATCGCGATAGTTCTTCTCGTGCTGGAACGCGCCGAGGAGCTGGTAGAGGAATAGCGCCTGCAGCATCGCGAGCGCCTCCGCCTCGTCTAGCCGGTGAGTGGACTGATGACGCATACAATGAGCATGCCGATCTGTCAGAGTCTCGAAGGCTGTCACGCACCAGCTTAGTGATGAGTGCTGTGCGCTGGACGAGCATTACGGCAGTGGCCAGGCGACGGTGGGCAGGCACCCCGTCGTACATTGCACCCACACAGCAGACCGCAACGCCCAGGGCAGGATGCAGGGTGTTGAGATCGACCGAATGCAGGCCAAGAAGAGGCCAGTGTCGCTCGAAATGGCCTGCGTAAAGCGCCGGGTACCGAGCACGCATCGCGGGCGTGAAGAAGCTTGCAGGATCGTTCCTGTCGCGGCTGAGTCAGCGTTCAATCTAAAGGGTTCCCTGTATGCGCGAACATACCTGCACGTCGAGACTGTGGGTAGTTGCATGTTCGCGGGCAGGACTCGACCGCCCTGAGCTAGGGGCCGATGAAGCATGGTACTCTGAATCACTGCTGGGCCAATACGTCGACGAGAGCATCTCCAGAGTCGGGCAAATCTCGCCTGAGGGGCTCATCGAGTCGGGCATGGACCTTCCACTCGAGCTTAAGTCCGAGAGCGGCGAGTGGTGCGTGGCAGGTCCCATCGAGGTTAGCGGGCAGCCATGGGTGCAGCAGGCCAAGGGTTCGCTGGTCCTCCGCAAAGCCGTGCTGAAACCGAGCAGAGGATCAAAGCCGAGAATCGCTCAAGTTCACCGGAAATCGCCAAGCGGTGGAGGGTTCGCGGCAAGAAACTGAGATCAGGAAGATCGACGGACATGGCCTGGTCTGCAGACATGGGGTTCATGAGGTCCGATTGCATTGATGTTTGCGGGTCAGGAAGTGGTGCGGCCGTGTCTCGGTGGAGGTGACAGCTGCCGTTGCTAGAAGCTCGTGCTGCGAGGTGGCTCAGATGACGTAGAGTGCGGGGGAGACGAAGCTTACCGGAAGAAGTAGATTGAGGCTCGCATCGAAGCCTTTGCTCGCACCGGGAGCACGGAGACTCCGGTCGCATCGCATCTTGGAGAAGCGCATGCCTTGCATGCCGAGGCGGCGGTGGGCCAGCACAGGCCGCGATGGTGTTGGTGGATGTGCCTCTGGAGAAGGTCGCTGGAGGATCCGGTTCGTGAGTGCCTGAACGCAATACGGTGGATAGCCCTGACGTACGTCCGTGTGAACTGCTCGCGGCAGCTGGGCATTCGTGAGGCGTCAGCCGACATCTGTGTCAACGCTGTAGGAGCGATCGAAGGCATATAAGGGCGCGGCTTACGGGTTCTGCGGTGCCGCTGGAGGTTCTGCCGTCTGCTGAAGGTCGAGGTGCAGTCGGGGCACTGGTAGCGGCTGAGGCCCTCGCCTGGCGACTCGCTCGGCACATGGTCGTGAGTCATGGATGGCGGGCTCTGTGGCGAATGTCAGAGGTAGCTGAGCAGGATGTGGCGACGGATCAGGAGGCTCGATGAGATGTCAGGCCTCAGAGTGAGCAACCACATAGCTGCGCGCTGCTCCTAATAATAGTGTCCAGACTGACGTCGCCCTTCTTTGGGACATGTCACAGTCACTCCCAGTCACACTGCCAGCGCCTCTCCCCGCAATACGCCGGGTTCGCGAAATGCGGCGATGGCACCGACATGGCATGTATCACCGCCAGGATGCAGCTTTGCCGCTCGCCCTCCCGCTGACTTTCTCAATTTGTGCAGCCGGTGGAGGCCGGGCACTCTTACACGCCCGAGAATCGCAGGCAAAGGATTCAGAGGGACAGTACGCGCCCGCCAGTTCGTTTTAGAACCACCACTTGCTGTGGCCGAGGTCCGCTACTCACTTCGCATTCCAATGGAATGCAAATTCAAGGTGGAGTGCTCGCAAGTCGCCGATCGCACTCTACGAGTCGGCGGCTTGTGCCTTTCCGCTCTCGCTCGGCGTGCGTCTCTACAGTGAGTGCGAATACTCGATGTACTCGGACCAAAGCTAGGCTACGAGAGCTTGTCCACACATATTTGTACAAACTGACAATCAACGCCATCCATATGAGCCATAGTATGTGACTGGGCGCAATTGGCGCGCCAAGAAGATCATATCGTCGACGTCCTTGATGGAACTCACACTCGCTTTCGAGATCTGATTCCGCGACAGGCCACAGCGCTAGCGGCGTTTGCCGCCAGGGACGGACGGCAAACACCTAGGCAACCTTGGCGACCCGACCCGGCAGCCACCAATGACAGCCAAACGCATATCGATAGACGTTTCGTCTTCGGCGAAGGTGATGTCTCCGGCGAGGTGCGGGGTGCCGCGCCACAACGGCTACCGCGAGACGGGGGTCCAGAGTCGTCCAGCACCTACCACCCGATCCCCGAGGGATTCCGGGTGGCTGTTGTGGCGCGGCAGCCCCGGCACCTCGGCCGAGACATCACTTCGGAGGAGGCGAAACGTCTATCGTTATGCGTTTGGCTGGAAATACAGTCGTCGTTTGCATATTGATTGGACGGTCGGCCCCATCGCAAGATTCACCGCCTTCGTCTCCGCGTGGGTGGGCGAAGAACTAACGGAGACAGACCAAAGTCTAAGAGGCTTTGTGGGTGCAGCGTTAGCCGGAGCGGACGCGGACGCGGAGGAAGAGAGTCGCTGGCCCGAGGGCGTGCTCACTGTCTGCGATTACCCGTTTCGTAGACTCCAGGCCTCGGACTCAAAAGTCGGACGAAGCTGCCCCATAAAACGGAGATATCGGGATTCAAAGCTACATAGGTGGCAGAACAGCCATGTTCAAGCAACATCAAATCAGTAGGTACGTAGGGGGTATAGGAAAGCTAAGGTAGAAGACAAGTAGGAGAAGAGACGGACACCGTCCGCTGCGACGTTCAAACGACTGTGGTCGGCCGTTTGTCGCCGAAGAAAAGCGCTACTACGCAGTAGGCGCTCGCTCGCCGACCGCACAATTGCTACGCTCGTGGGCGCTCGAGCCTCCTCCGGGCTGGCTTCGCAGGCTCGGAAAGTCCCGAACTCATACCGATGCCTACGTAGTACCGTGACCGATGCTATCTACGGTTGCCCGGTAGTCCGAGGCTCGGGACTTCTTCCTCCTCCGTGTCGCACACTTCATGTCCTTACCAACTCGCGCAATACTTACTCACTTTGTGACATCACTCATGGATTCTACGCGTCAAAAGTAACAGGTGGAAGTGCTAGCAAGGCAGGAGTGATGGTTGGAAGTGCGAGGGACTGAGTCGACAACTTCAAGGCTGGCATGCCCGAGTCAGTGCAGGGTCAGAACTTCAGTGCTTCGGCGAGTACGTGGTTATGCTACAGGAGGCTGTGTAACACCTCAATAATAATTGCCAAGCAGGCTGTCTCTTACGTTGATGACATGCATACACCTCATATGCGTATTGAAGAGCACAGCATCGCTTCATGTCAATAGTAAGAGATGCTTCATCTATATGATCCCGAAACACACTAAACTCTATTACAACAAAGACTCGATCTATATGTGCATGCCAAGGCGTAGTCTCTGCGTCTCATCAAGCCCGCCCAATATCGGAGACAGTCTTGATGAACGACTCGAAGAAGGGGTCCATAAGCGCCGCCGAGGTGTGCATGATATTGTGGGTCAGCTGGAAATTCATCTTCCCGCCATACGTCCACAGGTGCAGGCACGGTGTGTCCGGGATGACCTACAATGATACGCGAAGTCAGCACACGCACATGCTCGCCCAGGAACCAATCGCACGCACCTTCAAGTGCAGACTCACGTCCGCGACGCGCAGTTCGCCCACCGTTTCGCCGAGTGCCTCGTCCTTCGCCTTCACGGCATACACCGCTGGAGCTTCTTGCTCCAGTCGCCAAGACTGCTCAGCAACGGCAAGAACGCGGCGACCGGCGCGTTCGCCGCCTCCGGCTTCGCCGCCGCGTCAAGCGCCGCGTCCAGAGTCGCCTGCGAGTCCGCGAGGTAGTGCCGGATGAAGTGCCAGAACCACGGCGAGTCAACAAAGTCGACATGGCGCTCCTTCACCTGCCGTGCGAGCGCGTACAGGGCGTCTTCGCCCTCGTCCACCGCCGCGCGCGGCACGCTCAGGAACGTCGGATAGTGCCCCACGCGCACGGCCGCCTCGCGCGGTCCGTCGGCGGCCTTGGGCGCGCGCGACAGGAGGTCGATGGGGAGGTGGATCTTGAAGAAGAGGTTCTCGTCGTCCTCCGCCTTGGGGCCGAACCTGATGGCGGTCATAATCAGCGCGCGGAGCACACCTGGGTGACGGTTACGCCGTGCGCCTTGCACCCGCGCAGGAATCGCCTTCGTCGCGTCCTCTGGCCAGGTGTGCCGCACCACCCGCGTCACCGCGATGCTCTCCGTGGACGGCCCGTCGGGGTTAATGCCGAATCGGGGCTGTCGCAACACCAGGTCAGTGTCAGACGAACTCGACAACCGCTCCCGCCCAGACTCACACGCAGCGACGGCACCATGAGCTTGTCATACGCCATCCTCGCCGTCTCCCGCTGTTCCTCCGAGGCATCGTCCGGGCCGGGTATGATCTCCTCCAGAGGGCAGGCCATCTCCCGGGGCGAAGCGATATGCTCCAGGATCTCACGTTCTGCCGCGCCGGGCACTGAGAGGAGCTCCAGCAGCTGCCGCGAGAGGCCGAGCAGGCCGAACGCGTCCGCGACGGTGTGCGACGCCTGCAGCCCGAGGAGGTACTTGCCCGCGCCGGTGCTGTACCACGCGACAGTGCACGTCGACTCGCGCAGGTCGATCGTCTCCGGGGTCCACGCCGCCCCAGCGCGCGCGGAGCGCGTCCGCGCCCGCAGACAGGCCGGTGCTGCCGATCGCGGCGAACTCGAGCTGCGCGCGGACCTGGCGGAGCGCGTGCGCGGCGGTGGTTGGCGCGCGCGTGCACGAAGTCGTACCCGGTCGCGGTCGGGACGATGCGCACGCCGAGGGGGGTGTCGCAGGCGGAGGGCAGCCCACGCCGCGCAGACGTCCGCGTCGGAGATCGGGCCTGTGTCTGTGCCGTCGACGGTGACGAGGAGGAACGGGTCGGCGCAGCCGCGCTCGCCGCGCATGCGCAGGAAGTATCGCTCGGTGAGCCCGAGAGGACGAGTGAGCACGAGCATCGGTGGGACG